>NW_007726829.1:185592-196375 GCF_000696425.1 Galeopterus variegatus
CGGGCGCGACACTGAGGGTTGCGATCTGTTGCCGGTCACGAAAAAAGACAAAAAGGAAAAAAAAAATGTGTTCTTTTTAAAGAAATATGTCATTATAATAGAGAATTTGGGAAATTCAGAAAAGAAAAAAATAAGAAAATGTAAATGATTCAGAATGCTACCCCAAATATTAGTGCTATCCACCTGAGTTTTTCCAATACAAAAATTTAAATGCAAATTTACATACGTGTGTATATACATGTATTTGTATTACAAAGCTAAGATCCTCCTATGCATAATGATGCATAGCATTAGTTTTTATTTATGCACAGAATTATATTGATCAAAATCTTTGGTTCATAATGCACTCGTTATTAGTCCATGATGGAGTTTGGATGTGTTGTCCCCTCCAAAACTCATGTGGAAATTTGATCCCCAATGTGGCAGTGTTGGAAACTGATTGAGTCATGGGGGCGGATCCCTCATGAATGGATTAATGCTCTCCCTGGGGAGGGGGGATTAATAAGTGAGTTCTCGTTCTGTTAGTTCCCACGAGAGCTCATTGCTTAAAAAGACCCTGACACTTCCTCTCTCTCTCTTGCTTCCTGTCGCCATGTGATCTGCTTGTACCCTCTGGCGGCCTGCCACTTTCCGCCATGAGTAGAAGCAGTCTGAGGCCCGTGCCAGATGCAACTGTCCCAGAATCGTAAGCCAAATAAACCTCTTTTCTTTATAAATTACCCAGTCTCAAGTAGTTCTGTTATAGCAACACAAAACGGACTAAAACAGTCCATGTATTCATTCATTCATTCACTAATAACATTTTAATAAAGCCTCTTGAATTACCAGCCAACCCAAGAACTACAACACTGACAATAATCTAAATCTACTATACATGTTCCCTCCATATTTTATTGCCCCTGTCTCTCAGAAGTGATTAAAATTTTAAGTTATAAAGAAAAATTGTTTAGTTTTATTTTTTAATCTTATAAAAAGGGAATCATATTATACATTATTTTAGGGTTGTATAGAGAAACAAAACCAGTTGGATTTCTACCTTTCTGTCTGTCTGTCTGTCTGTCTGTCTATCTATCTATCTATCTATCTATCTATCTATCTATCTATCTATCTATAATTTACTTTTAGGAATTGGCTCACACAGTTGTGGAGGCTGGCAAGTCTGGAATCTGGAGGGCAGGCTGACAGGCTGAAGATGCACTGAGGAGTTGATGTTGCAACTTGAGTCCAAAGGGTATCTGGAGGCAGAATTCCCTCTTGGGGGATCTCTGTCTTTTCTCTTAAAGACCTCAGTTGATTGGATGGGGCTTGCCCACGTTATGGAGAGTTATTTACTTTACTCAAAGTCTACTGATTTAAATCTTAATCTCATCTAAAAAATACCTTCACAGCAACAAGACTGTTTGACCAAAAACTGAATATCACGGCCCAGTCAAGGTGATGCATAAAATTAACTATCACATAAGTAGTCTCATGGACTTGATTTTTTTCACTCCACATTACGGTATGAAAATTCACCACATTTTTGTATTTAGCTGGAGTTCATTCATGTTCACTGCTATATAATATCCCATCATGAGCAAATACCACCACCAAATATAATCTTCTGTCCGTGGGCATTAGGGTTGTGGCTGTTCTCACCACTGGAACTTGTCTCCTGGGGCAGATGTGTGGGGCTCATCTTAGGTATACACCCAGGAGTGGTTTCCTGAATTGTTGCACGTGGGAATGTCTGAGTTTATAAGGAAATGCCAAATGATTTTTCCAAGTGGTTATACCTGTTTCTATACGGATCTCTTGGATCCATGACCTCTGTAGCTCTTGGCATTGTCCAATTCTTATTTTTTGTGAGCGAAATCGATAAGAATAACTATCTCTTGTTGCCTTGATTACTGTTTTCCTGATTACTGAGGAGGTCAAGCATCTCTGAGAGTTTGTTAGCGGTATGTTTTCTCTTTGGTGAAATGCCTGTTCATGTCTTTTGACCATTTTTCTATTGGGCTGGGAGTTCTGTACATGTTATTAATGCACTCATTTGTTGATTATGTCTTCTACCATTTGTAGCTTGTCGTTCAATTTCTTTAGGATATTCTTTTTAAAAAATCCTTTAAATTTTTTTTTTATTTAATTGTGGTAAGAACACTTAACATGTGATCTATCCTCTTAACAGAATTTTTTTTTTTTCCTTTTTGTCTTTTTTCGTGTCCGGCAACGGATCGCAACCCTCAGTGTCGCGCCCGTACCGGACCGGACCGGCAACGGGATCGCAACCTTCGGTGTTGCGCTGCACCTCGCTCAGCCAGTGAGCGGGAACCGGTCTGTATGTGGGATCCGAACCCTCGGCGGGAACGCTGCCGCGCTCCCAAGCGGCACACTGTAGCAGTGCGCCACCGGGCCGGCCCCCTCTTAACAGAATTTTAAGTGCACAATACTGTATTGTTAACTGTAGAGACAATGCTGTACAGCAGATCTCTAGGACTTATTTATCTTGCATAATTGGAACTTTATACCCATTGATTAGCAACTTCCCATTTCCCCTACCCCCAGGCCCTGGCAACCACCCGTTCACTCTTGTTTCTATGAGTTCAACTATTTTAGATTCCTCATATAAGTGGAATCATACAGTATTTGTCTTTCTGTGACTGGCTTATTTCACTTAGCATAATGTCCTTGAGGTTCATCCATGTTGTTGCATATTGTAGAACTTCCTTTCTTTTTAAGGCTGAATAAATATTTCATTTAATGTATATGCTACATTTCCTTTATCCATTATCCCTCAATGGACATTTAGGTTGTTTCCACAGCTTGGTTGTTGTGAATGGTCCTGCTATGAACATGAAGCGCATCTACCTCTTCAGGATCCTGATTTCAACTCTTTTGGATAAATACTGAGCAGTGGGATGGCTGGATCATATGGTGATTCTATTTTCAGTTTTTTGAGGAACGTCCATATTGTTTCTACAGAAGTTGCATGAGATTCTTCAGGGTATACTCTTTTATTTTTGAGTGGCTGGACAAAATGGGGATCTGAACCCTTGACCTTGGTACTACAATAACACTGAGCTCTAACCAACAGAGCTAAGCGGCCAGCCTGCCTTCAGGGTATGCTTAATGATAGCCTATTATGTTTATTTACTAATATATCACAAACGATGTACAGTGTATCATTGAATCCCTGGTTCTTTCATCAGAGTTACTCAAGGAACATGTGATGTCCTGATTTAGTCAGTCTGGGGTGAGGCCTGGCTGTTGTTATGTTGCAAAATCTCCCCAGTTGATTCTGATGTGCAGCTGGGGTGGAGAACGGTGAACCACTCCCTGCTGTTGAGAGGCTGCTCAATTTGAACAGGAAATCAAGAAAACGTGTGTTTATTAAGACAGCACTCAGGCAGTTCTAGTAAGGTGGAGGGGAGCGGACAATGAATGTGCAATGAATTTAGACTATGTACGAAGCTGAGAACCACTCACCTAAAGGTTGGAGCAGGAAGGTGGGCCCCGAGGCCCTCTCCTGCCCCTCCCTGTGCCTGGCGACCCTTTGGTGTAGTTCACAGTCTAGCAGCGCCCACCTGCTTCTCAGGGAAGGTCAATTTTGTGTCTGTCATGTGTTTCTTCTACTCATTATGCAGACTCTGAAATGCAATTGTTATCTTTTCAGTTAAAAAAGGAGTATACGGATACTTTCTCATTGGGAAACATCCAAGCAGAGCAGGAGCATGCGGATGCCCACCTAGTCCCATCACACCCCTCCCCCTCCCATGGGGCAACACCTTGGCAGCGCAGCCCTTCCTGGCTGACAGCGACCTGGGTTTTCACTGCCTAGGTTCCTGGAGTAGCTATTCCTGCACCCAGTGCCACCTTGTGCGCCTGCTCCAATCACTTCCCACTGGCTTTGTCCTGCCACCCCCCCTGGGTTTCCTGGTGCCCCCTTCTTGCTGGCCCTTGAGCATCTGATGGGCTCTCTGAACTTCAACTGCTTTTGCAATGAGGCCATTTCCATATCGCCAGCCCTGGTCTTTCTGTCGCTGTTGGATTCCTCTAGTTGCTTTGCGTGCAGAGTGGCTGTAGCTGCCTCCATCTCAGAATCCGTGTGGCTGAGACCAGCCCCCTGGATGCCCTCCAGCCCCTTGTCCTGGCTGTCCCCACCATCGGAGGCCTGGCCACGCCATCTGCTCCCGAGTTGCTGGCTGTGGCTGAATTTACCCAGAATCAGAAATGGAGCCTAACCAAGGGGCAGAGCCCATGACCAGAGCCTTGGATATACCTTTATTTCCAAAGCTTGGCTGCTCTTTTGCCTTCAGAGTACAAAAGGGTAAACTCCTCTGGGCAGGGATGATACTTTCTTTTCGGTAAATTGGGAGCGTAGTACTTTTCTGCCTGCCGGGTCAGATGAACAATGAGATCCGCCACCTTCTTTGTCCTCCTCTGAATGAATTGCTCCTTTCTTTAACTCAAGTTTTAATTCAGGAGGTAGAAGTATCTTAAAAGTATATTTTTTAAAACCTTCATAAAATATTAAAGGAAATTAAAAATGAAAAAAATTTTACACAAATCCTATCACCCCAATGCACCTGTTTCTCCTGTTTTTGTTTTTTTCTGGATCCTTTCTACTTTCTACCAAGATGTACATCTATTTTTACACTGTAATTTTGTAGATAGTTATATATAGTATTGAAAACAAAGTCATTTTCTTCCCCCCCTGCTTTACATTAATGCACGAACATGTTGCCATGTTTTTATGTTGTCTTCGTGATTACCAGTTTCAATGAGCTGATCTAATTTATTTCAGTGTTCTGTGATTGGAAATTTAAGTCGTTTCCAGTTTTGTATTTGTTATCAGCAGTACGCATGAGCAGCTGTTTCTGCTCACTAAGTCTGCAGGGCTGACCACCAGATCAAAGGTGTGGTCAGGGGTCTGCCTTTCCACACGGTTTCATCTACACCCTGCGGCAAACACTGGAGATCTCTGAATCTGCTTCTCTGCAACTGCAGTTTAGTCATTTTCCTCTAAATATGGATTTTAAGAGATCAGCAACTGATAAGTATATGGGAAAACTTAAGGAGAAAATTGAAATGCATGCAGGAGACAGAATCTCAAATGCCTGTGTCCCCTGCACTCCTAGTGGGTTCCCAAGCTTACTCCTCTTATTCTCCCAGATTGAGCTAGAATTGCCCCCTGCATGGCTTGGGCCCACCGTTGGAGCCGCACTGGGGTGGCCCTGTTGCAGGGCATGGTCCTATCCTTGTCACCATTTCTGCCTGTATAACCCACCTAGCATCTCTAGTCAAGACCTGAATAAAACATGATTATAAAATGTGCAGATGAACTTAAACCAGCAGGAACAGCTAATAAGAGGGAAAATAAATCAGGACTGGAAAAGAGCACAAGACACTGTAGCAGAGCCCCTCAGGGGTTCAGCTGCAACCCAATGGGTGTCAAAGTTCACCAGTGCACATAGACAAGGCCACGAAGGTGGCATAGAAAACAAACAATTTCATTTGGAGCCATGGGTAGAATTGTGATAGTCACACGGCAGGGCCTTGGCTCTGGCACTTTGGGTGGAGCACGAAGAGCAGATCGGGAAGATGAGTCCAAACCAGCAACAAAAGAAAAAATAGATAAATCGGACTTTCATAAGAATTAAAAACTTTTGGGCCGGCCCGGTGGCGCACTGGAGAGTGCGCCGCTTGGGAGTGCCGCGGCGCTCCCGCCGAGGGTTCAGATCCCATGTGGAGACTGGTTCCTGCTCACTGGCTGAGCATGGTGCGGGCGCAACACCGAGGGTTGCGATCCCGTTACTGGTCCCCGGTACGGGCGCGACACCGAGGGTTGCGATCCCATTACCGGTCAGTAAAAAAAAAAAACAAAAACTTGTGCATCAAAGGATACTATCAAGAGAGTGAAAAGACAGCTCACAGAATGGGACAAAATAATTGGAAATCGTATATATGATAAGGGATTAATATCCAGACTATATAAGGAATGAAAACTCAACAATAAAAATCCAGGCAACCCAATTAAAAAATGGCAAAGAACCTGAATAGACATTTCTCCAAAGGACACATACAAATGGCCCACGGCATGTGAAGAGACCAACCCAGTGGTGTTTTCGTGTTGTCGCTGATGTAATATTTAGGATATGTATCTGTTATGATTTAATTAAAAATGTATAATGGGTGAAACAGAGCTCCCTACACCCTCATAACATACGCTATTTACTTCTGTAGAATTGCTTGCTTAACCTAAATAACTCCATTTTACCCCCGTCTGACCTGCAGACTATCCCCACTTCTGCATGAGAAACCGTTGACCTTCTCATAGAAATAAAAACCGTTGCATAGAAACAGAAGCCATACACAGTGAACTATTACATGGGAACAGGAGCCATACACAATGAACATTTGTATGCTTGATTGCTCTAATGGCTCATTCTTGGCTTCTGTAACCTAGCTACCTAGCTTGCTTTGTGCACCTGGACAAACCTGTGTGCCAACAGGACGTGGCTTTTGCCTTTGAAAACCCCACAAGACCAAGGTCCGGAGCCGTTCTCCTGTGGTTGCTCCTTGGGAGACGGTTGCTGGCCAGCTGGAGTGAATAAACTGCCCTTTTCTGCACGAGTGGTGTGTAAGTGCATTCTTGCAGGAGGGTACCTCACAACACGGGGGATCCTGGGGGGTCATTTAGATGGTAGCTGTTTAGCTGACCAAATTTCTAGATCCTAGAAATCCATGCACTTGATCCCAGACATCAGGCCCAGCCTTGGAAGAACGACACTGGTGGGAGCAAAATGAGGGTCAGGATCAGGGGTCAGG
The DNA here is from genome assembly GCF_000696425.1 of Galeopterus variegatus. Taxonomy (NCBI): domain Eukaryota; kingdom Metazoa; phylum Chordata; class Mammalia; order Dermoptera; family Cynocephalidae; genus Galeopterus; species Galeopterus variegatus. The sequence goes on from NW_007726829.1 coordinate 192,400, forward strand.
GTGGAGGGATCCAGGCTGCAACGAATAGAGCCAGGGCTCAGCACTCTTTGGACTCAGCCATGGGCAGGTGGCCTCTCCATGGGGTAGAGTGGGGCTGAGGCCCAGGGCCTTGTGGGTCCTCAGCCTGGTGTGACTGTCAGGGCTGCCCAGGTGCTGCCTCCAACCTCTCACTGCTCTGGCCAGTGGTCCTGGGCTGTGAGCAGCAGGGTACGATAAGGAGAGTCAGGGACTGTGCCCAGTGAGTCCTTGCCAGGGGCCCCTGCTCCCCCACTGAGGCCCACACCTTTCCTTCTGTGACTCATGACGCAATTCCATGGTCTTCCCGTGGACTGGGGAAGGATTCCCTTCCCAATAATGGAAACTTCTTCTGATGACTTTGCTGGTCTCAGAGATATACGAACTCAGCTCTCTGGAACCACAAGGAGAGACTAACACCCAGAGAAATGGCGTGACTTGCAGGGTTGCAGGGTGAGAAAGAAGACAGGGCTCCTAACCCACTGTGTCTCTTATGCTCGCTCCCCGCCCCGGACTGGTCAGCACCTCTCTTGGTGCACCGTGAGCAGAGCTATACGTGGAAAAGTGAGGGCTTAAAGGAAGGGCTAGGAACACCATATTTTTTAATTTTAAAAATACAATCTCAATTACAACACAAAATGAAGAGAGCCGGGGCTCGCCCCATTCCTGCAGCTGACGGTACAGACCTAGGAGGCAGGTGGCCATGCTGAGGCCCCCTTCTCTACCCCCTTCCCGGCCCCGAGGCCTTGGGGTACCAGGGCAGGGCCAACTCCAGTCCCACTTCTAAAAGCCACAGTCTCTGCTCATTACTGGTTGATCATGTGGCCTTCAACATGAGTTTGCCAGATTCAGCAAACAGAAGGACAACAAATATATGTCGGTGGCTGCTTCTCTGAAATTCAAATGTATCTGGACGTCCTGCGTTGATCCGGCACCCTGCTTGGGCTGCTCACTTGGTCCGGGGGCAGGGGGAGGCCCTTCCACTTGGGGGGTCCTGTTGTCCTCCCATTGGCCTCTAAGGATGCAGGCGCTGGCACAAGAAGACCATGCATCTGCTTTCAGGAAAGAAAAGGGGAAGGGTCCCCAATATGGGAGTGTTTCTCAGGGTAGAATGGTGAGGCTGAGATGAGGAAGGGCTGGGCCCAGGGCTCCTGCGTCCCTTTGGGCCTCTTCTCCCCACACATCCCCGAAGCCGAGCCCCTGCCTTCAGGTCAGCTGTCCACCTGAAGCCCCTCTCTCCCTGGGTGGCCGCTGACTTCTGGCAACCACCAGGGCTCACCATGTGGCTCTCTTTATACAGCCTTACTTCAGACACATGGTCCACTAGAGAGCCTGGGACACACACAGCTGCCGTCTGTTCAGACAGCATGGGAGCCCTCAGACTTGGAGCCACTCAAAAATCATCCACTGTCACTGAGCACCTACTGTTGGCTGGATTCTTGGTTCTGCACTTGAGGTAGATGGGGAGTCAGAGCGGGGTCAGCTGACAGAATCCCATATTGCTGCATCCAGTGTCTTCCTGGGCTGTAGGCCAGTGTGGTAAATCAGTTTATGTTCATCTCTGGCCAGTGCACTATGAGCTCCAAACAGCGGCATTACAGATGAGCTTTTCAACTATCTCAGGTCCAGGCATGTGGCTCACAAGCCCTGAGGAACACATTTGGCCCCTTCCCCAGGTGCTTCCGCATACTGTCCCCGCCTAGTTGTGCCGCTCCGCACACCTTGCACCTGGTGTGCTCTCCCCAAACCCTTGCTCAGCCCCCCTCCTCTGGGTGCCCTTGGGACACAGCTTCAAGGTCATCTACTCCAGGATCCCTGGTTCCTCCCAAACATAGTGGTCACATTGATTTTGCTCACAAATCTGCAGTTTGGCAGGGCTTGGTGGGGACAGCTTATCAGTTCCACTCAGCGTCAGTGGGTGGCTCAACGCTGGGGCTGGAGCCATCTGACATTTTGCTCACTTGCACATCTGGTGACCAATGCCCGCCTGCCATTGGTGGGACCCCAGCTGGGACTGTTGGCCCCACACATCTGGGGCCTCTCCACAATGGCGGGTTCCAAAGGCAAGCATCATGAGAGGAGAGCCAGGCAGGTCAGGAGAAAGGCAGCCAGGTCTGCCTTTTCGTGACGGCCTGTCTATGTCACAGGCATTTCCCCTCAGCACACTTGCTAGTGACCCACCAAGAGCGGAGGCCCTTTTCTGGCCTCCAGTGGCTTTTTTCTTTACATACTTTCAGTTTCTTCTCGTGAGCATGCATGACTTCTGTCTTTTAAAAAGATAGAAAACAAAACTCTAATTTCCTTTTACTTTAATTTCAGTTTTAGATCCCTAACTTTCCAATATTCAAACCATGGTATCTGGACATCTTGTATTTTGCCCATTCACCTTTTCTGGTGCCATTTCTAATTATTTGATAAAGATAACAGAGTGAATTAATACTCCTTAGATGTACGGATTTACGACTGAGTGAAACCATTTCTGCTTCAGAAATGCTGCAGCTGGTGGTCTTTGTGCTGTTGATGTGGTTTCTCACTGGCCCACACTTCAGCGCAGACACCTAAGCATGCATTTGGGGCTCTCCCAAGAAGGGTGCGTGTGTGTGTGTGTGTGTGTGTGTGTGTGTGTGTGTGTGTGTGCAGCTTGTGTTGCCATGGTGATTTTGTTTGGGAGAAGTAACATACAGGTCAGACTTTTACTGCTGATTATGTAGTTTGGACAAGTTTTCTTTTTCTTTGAATCATAGAAAAGCACCCTTGTGTAATGGTGAAGTCTGTACCTTCTCTAATCCCCTCTTTCTGCCCCCATAGGCTCAGTGCTGCCTTGTGGCTGTCACAACCACGTACAGTTCCAAATAGGAATTTTTACCCAGTAAATGGGTTTGGGTAAATCTAGCAGAGTTGTTTGATTTTTTAAAAATCAGGCAATATAAACACTCTAATGATCAATGTAATAGGTCTTTTGAAAAATTATAAAAATTCTTAGTTACCCATAATCATATTAGGGATTTCAGTGCTTCTCCTATTTTTGGCAATAGTTAATAAACAAATACAATCTTAAAGACTTCACTGAGAAAATTTAATTCACCCATGTAGGGTCTAAACTATATCTAAATAAGAACAGACCCTCCTGATGGGAGATCTCAGGGGACCCCTGGGTCCCAGGCCTGAGAACTGGAACCCCACCTGAAATCATTTCTAAGTTTTATGTTGGGCAAGTTCTGCACTTGGGTTCAAATACTCAGACTGCACCTAAGGTCCCAGATGAGGATGAAAGAGAACATGAGAATTATTGATTTCAGGAATCCTTTTTGACCTCCCACTGAGTGTGGCATTTTGTTGGTCATAAACATTTATTGGCCACCCGCTAAGTGTAGCCTTCTTACCTTCTGGAAAGGTAAAGGGCCTTTAGTAGGGCACAAGAGACAGATTTACAAACGTTCTGAGAGTTCAGGGGGCAGACCACTTCCAGATGTTTGCGTTTTACTCTCCACTGCGCTTTGGAAAGATGAATGGAACAGCAACACGCAAAGCTGAGTAGAAAACAAAGAAACCAGAAGCAATTAGGAGAGCGTCCCCAAACATCTACGGAGTGGAAAACCGCCCAGATGCTCTTTATGGGAGAAGCATCTGGGAGAAGCACCCGGGGGAGCTTCCAGGAGCAGCAGAGGCGCCCCCTGGGGAGAGACTGGGTTGGATGTTCTCACCCATGACCGAGGTGACGACCTGGACGATGAGGCTGGAGGCAGCCGAGTGGGAGTGGAGGGAGGGCTTCTCTCCCACCGTCAAAGCCAGAGCCCCGGGAGGGTGGACTCCGCTCTCAGGTGTCCTTTGGTCCAGCCGTCGTGCCTGGTTCTGCGACGACCAGCCCTCGAACTCGGTGAGTCAAGGCGCCTGTGCCTTCCTGGGCATCCGGGGGTTCCTCTCAGAGCCCCTCAGACCCACTCCTCCCCCCCCCCCCCCC
>NW_007726829.1:196603-198772 GCF_000696425.1 Galeopterus variegatus
CCCCCCCCCCGGCTGGTGCCAGCCCTGCTCCCCTCCTCACTGGGGATGGTGAAGCGTCCCACAGCAGATCGGGGCCGCGGGGACTCCATCTCGGAGCCTTGGATGGCTGGGTCCTGTGAGACCTGCCGCATGGGGTCCGCACGACACCCCACCCTGGCCCGCGCTCTCGAGGATGCCACGTGCAGCCTGGCCGCCCGCACTCTCGCGCCCCCTGGTGGTGCTCCCTGGTAGTCGTCCCCGGCGAGGCCGCTGCACGACTCCGCCTCCCCGTCGGCACTTGCAGCAACGCAGCGGCGAAGGCGTTAGTCCTTCCTTCCCTAACTATTTGCTGAGTACCCGCAGGCCTCTCGGGCGCTCGGGCCGAGCTGTCCTCCACGGCAGCCACAGGTGCTCTGAGCCCTGGAAACGTAGTGAGTCCCTGTCGAGACGTGCAGTAAGTGTAAAACACACGTTGGTGTCAGACTTAGTATAAAAGTGCAAAACATAGTATTAATAATTTTTATATTGATTACAAGTTGAAATAATATTTTGTTTCTTTTTTTGGCAGCTGGACGGTATGAAATAATATTTTAGTATGATTAAAATCAATTTCACCTGTTTTACTTTTCTAAGGTGGCTGCCAGAAAGCTTAAAATTCCTTCTGTGGGTCGATTTCTATTTCTATTGGATAGTGCTGTTCTAGACCACTGATTCCCAGACTTTCGGATTTCAAGGACAAACAAAAGTCCCCCAAGTTTCGATTACCAACTTCCTGCTTTGCTGAGTAATGGTGTTTAAAAGGTACTGCTCTCATCATTCAGGAAAGGATGGTCATCTTAACACAGAAATGCAGAAAGCCACAGTCAGAATATAGAAGTCATGAGAAACTCACTTATTAACCTTTGATTTATTTTTCCACAGATCGTCGAGCACTCCGAGGAGGCCCTAAGTGCAGGGCAAGTTCTCTAACGAGCCTGTCAGAATGTATTCACATTTTTGGCCTCCCACTTCTCAGCCTGTGGTCACCTGCGGGACCACCCAGTGTTGATACAGGCTGTGGGGATCCCCTCCATTCCCCCACCTGCCAGGTGCCCAGTTGGGAGCTGTGGATGCAAGAAAGCTGAGGGGGTGGGGGACACCCTTTTGGGAGGACGGTAGCTGGGAACTTGCTGGGTCTTTATATGTGCTCTGTCTTAATTCCCACACATGAATATTGTTATTCACGTGGCTCAGTGGAGGAGACTAAATTTAAGAGAGGCCATGCAAGGTGTTCGGCTCATACACACTGTAAGAGAATACCCAGATGGCCAATGATCACGTCAAGAGGTGCTCAACCTTATTAGCAAAAAGGGAGAGGCAAACTAAAAACACAAGATGCCACTGCAGACCTACCAAATGAAAAAGACTGACAATACCCAGAGTTTCATTCTCACTGCTGGTGCAACCACTTAGCAAACAGTTTGGCAGGATCTTTACTAGATAAATATTCACACACCCTAGGAGCTCGCCACTCCACCTGATAGAAACATGCACATATGCGTGGTAGCATTTTCCAGAGCTCCTGGAAACCACCAGATGTCCATCAACAGTAGAAAAATTACATAAAATAAATAGACAATGGAATACTACACAGCTACAAAAACAAGCCAACAACAGCTACACACAACAACTATGATGTTTGTATCTAAATGATGGGCTTTCCAATTTTATCATTAATATCCTGATGAATACCTTTAGACATGTCTTTATGAAATACTTCTAGAGGATGTCTACAGAATAAGTTGCTAAAGAGTAGCTGATAAATCAGGCTATGGGAGGTTCTAATTTATATAGATGTTGTCCAGTTACTGTTAGAAAAAGGTGAGATCAATTTATACCCATACCAGCCATGCCTCAGACAGCCTTCTTTCCCACATGCTTGCCATCGCAGAAGGTATATCTGTTCATTCCAAACCAAAAGAAAAAAAGTAATATTCCTCCATAGTTTCACCCAGCGCCTGGTGTACTTATGTTACCTGCTATTTAATCATCCTCAGTGTATTAGGTAGGAAATTGCCACCTGCTATGACTGATTGACTCTAAAATGAATAATATCTCACCAGAAGAGAAGTCCATTTTTTTTTTCATATCTGATTCTTTTTTTTTTCTTTTAAATTTTTTTTTCCTTTTTGTCTTTTTTCGTGACCGGCA
>NW_007726829.1:199215-200990 GCF_000696425.1 Galeopterus variegatus
CCCTCGGCGGGAGCGCCACCACGCTTCCCAAGCGGCGCACTACAGCAGTGCGCCACCGGGCTGGCCCAAAATTTTTATTTTGTCGATATACAATGTGGTTGATTATTATGGCCCATGAGAAGTCCATTTTTGATCATGTGAATAAAAGATAAGGTTTCTGATCATTAGTAGTGGCAGGATTTGCTCCAGTGATCATTCAGGCACCTAGATGGAATTAAATCACCTGTCTGTTTCTTCATCTATAAAATAAGAATAAGGATACCATGCCTTACCTCATAGGGCTAGAATGATTGTCAAGTAAGGTCACACATTTGAATGTCTAAGTAACAGAGTGAAGACTCACCCACTGCCAGCCTTCCAGGGTGATAGGAAAAGACCCATTGTCTATGAGCAGAAGATCTATTTTAGAGCACAAAGTGAGAAATGAAAAGGTGCTGGGGAGGTTGAGGCAAGCTGGATAAGCGTTTGGGCCATGAAAAGGCAGATCTTAAAAAATCGATTTTCCCACTAAAGGCATTAAGCCAGAATGGACCAGATAGGCCCCATTGGGCCATGGGATCCTCCTTTCTCATACTATTTGAAGGCTCTTCCGTGATTTAAGACTTGCCCAGAGCAGAGAGAGGCTTGATGCAGAGCTATTTGCAGATAACATGAGGAAAAGACATTGAGAAACCTAAAGGAACCACAATAGTAATATATTGACTGTATGGACAATAAGAAGACACACTGCTGACCCTTGGTCTGTGGATGTCATGTCATCCTTAGAACCACCCATGGGCAGGAGCTAACCTCACTGTGTTAAAGGGAGTGGAGACTTGGGTGGGGGAAATCAATCCAGCAGAAAGGGCAGGCTCAGACCCTAGCCTGCCTGTGGAATCCCAACATCACCCCTAACTCCTGCAGCCCACGGTCTTCTTTCCTCAGAGATGTGCTTGGGGAGGCCGCATTTCCACACAGGGACCCATAGGCTCAATGAGTAGTTTTTGCTAAGGGTATGATGTGGCCTCAAACGATTTCTTTCTTACTGCAACATAAATTGTGTTCCAGAATAGAAATGTCATAAGATAGTGATGGATAAAAGGAAATAAACAGAAATATAACACAAAAAGACAGCCCCCATTAACAGCTGAAGGTATTTCTTTCTTGTTCTTTTTCCTCTCATACACACCTGTATCTATATTTTTCAAAACTGTAATTACAATATAATTATTTTATAATTACTTTTTTCATTTTGAATGGGTGACCATATTTCCATGTCATTGAATATTATTTCAACAGTCTTAGTGGTAGCATTATGTTCCTTTGTGTGGTCAACTGTGGTTTATTGAACTCATAATATTTTGACTTTTTCCAAAGCCTTAAATTTATTTATTTATATATTTTTTGAAAAATCCCATATAAAGATGACCGGTAAGGGGATCTTAACCCTTGACTTGGTGTTGTCAGCACCACGCTCACCCAGTGAGCAAACCAGCCATCCCGATATGGGATCCAAACCCGGGACCTTGGTGTTATCAGCACCGCACTCTCCCAAGTGAGTCACGGGCCGGCCCCAAAGCCTTTAATTTGAATACAATATTGTCTTGATGTTTTAATCTGTTTGGGCTGCTATAACAAAATACCATAGACTTATAAACAACAGAAGTTTATATCTCACAGNCACCCGCACCGCGCTCAACCAGTGAGTGGACCGGTCTCTATATGGGATCCGAACCCTCGGCCGGAGTGCCATACTCTACCAAGTGTGCCACCGGGCCGGCCCAAATTTTTAAAAA
>NW_007726829.1:201917-209493 GCF_000696425.1 Galeopterus variegatus
GGAAGCGGTAAGGGTCTCTGTCAGGCCTCTTGTAAAAGGACACTAATCCTGTTCATGAGGACTCCACCCTCATGACCTAATCATCTCCGAAAGGCCCCACCTCTTAATCCTTCATATTGGGGATTAGGATTTCAACATATAAATTTTGGCGAGGGCTGGCAGGTTAGCTCAGAGTGCTGCCTTGTAACACCAAAGTCAAAGGTTTGGATTCCTGTACTGGCCACCTGCTAAAAAACAAACAAAAAAAATTTGGGGTGGACAAAAACATTCAAACCCTAAGATATCTCAGCTAGGTCAATTTTTTATTTTTTTAAATTTTATTATTATTTTTTTTTGTCTTTTTTCATGACCGGTAATGGGATCGCAACCCTTGGTGTCGCACCCGCACCGCGCTCAACCAGTGAGTGGACCGGTCTCTATATGGGATCCGAACCCTTGGCCGGAGCGCCGCACTCTACCAAGTGTGCCACCAGGCCGGCCCAAATTTAAAAAAATTTTTTAAAATATGACCGGTAAGGGGATCTTAACCCTTGACTTGGTGTTGTCAGCACCACGCTCAGCCAGTGAGCGAACCGGCCATCCCTATATGGGATCCAAACCCAGGGCCTTGGTGTTATCAGCACCACACTCTCCCGAGTGAGCCACGGGCCGGCCCTCAGCTAGGTCAATTTTGGTGTAAATGTGTGATTCTTTCCTAAATACTGTCACTGCTTACTATAAGCCATGTTAAAGTGGTATCTTACAGTTTAATTTTCCTGACTTATTACATTTGACATTTACTATTTTTTCATGACCATTTATTTGTAATTCTTCTCTATAAATGTGCAATATGTGTTCTTATTTGGTTTTCCAGAAGTCTGCCAATATTATATAACTGATTTGTAAGAACAATATACAGTATGTGAATATAAAAACTTCCCATATATGTTACAATTTTTTATTTCATTTTGCCATATAATTTCATTTATTATTTTTTTGGTGAGAGAATTTTACTTTTTATGTAGTTATGTGTATATATACATATACATACACGTGTGTGCATATGTGCACACACATACATTTTTCCGTTATATTGTATGCTTTGCTCTTATGCTGAAAACGATTTCCCTCTACAAAGATAATATGTATTTTTTAATTTATTATTTAACTATTTTCTTTTCCATTTAAAACTGTAATCAACCTAGATTAACTTTGGTATGTGATGTGAAATAGAAAGAACATCTTTTCAGATGTGTAATATTTTTACTCAATAACATTTATTGAGAAAGCAGCAATTACGTATAGTCGTATTTATCATATTTCATACCCTCATAAAATAAACCTGCTTTAGGGCTTCCTTATAGTTTCATTGATCTTCTGTTCATATTTGCAGCAGCTGTTCTTGGCATATTCAGTTTCAAGGTACTTCAAAATTAGTAGCAATGTGTTAACAGTGATTGGGTATGTCCCCCAATCTATCTTCTGACTTTGCAGTTCCCTGGCTGTTACTGTGTGTTCATTTCTTCCAGATGATTTTAAAATATCATCACATAATTAGTACATTTATTTATTTATTTATTTTAAGCCATTCAAATTTAGGAGTGGGGGATTGTACACCAATTTTAGTGACACTAATGTTAATAAGTTCTGATAACCCACTACCATCGGACCAGCCTAATACATTTAATGAAATTCATGTAATATGTGACAAGCATCTTCATAGATACTAGAAAGATACTTGATAAAATTAACTGCATTCTTTTTTTGTGTGTGTGGTTGTCCATATGAGATCTCCTGCATTTAAAACTTAAAATTTTGGGAGGGAGGAAAGGGAGGAATTGGTGAAGGGCCACGAAAATTAATTACATCGGGGCTGAGCCCGTGGCGCACTCGGGAGAGTGCAGCGCTGGGAGTGCAGCAGCGCTCCTGCTGCGGGTTCAGATCCTATATAGGGATGACCGGTGCACTCACAGCACTCACTGGCTGAGCGCAGTGCGGCCGGTCTCAAAAAGGACAAAAAAAAAAAAAAAAAAAATTGATTACATTGTATAATAAATAAATAAATAAAATTACTCAGTAATGTAAGAAATGTTTATATTTTCTTAATAATCTCAGGTCAAAAGCTAAAATCCACCTGACAGTGGAACCACAGAGGAATCCTTTTAAATTCAAGAAGGAAATAATGATTCTTTTTGCCCCAGTTACTACGTGTTTTTCTACTGGAAGTATTCTACAAATCTTGAGAGTAAAAACGCAGGAAAAGAAATAAAATAGGAGTATTAAAATTGTGAAGCAGAGGATAAGAATAATCCTATTCACATTAGATAAGGTTTTATACCAGGAAAACCTAAGAGAAACGACTGAGAGTTCACTATCATCTCACTCAATGTGTTGTAAAATGTCAACACCAGTAAACCATGGTAGGTTGTACATGTATATTTTAATACATAATGAATAGATATCTATATCTATATATATATAGATACACCATAAAACACTGTAGATAAAAATAGGATTCACTTTATAGGAGAAAAAAGATATTTTTAACAAATCATGCTAAAGTAACTGGAAATATGCATGGAAAAAAACGAACGTTTCTACTTACCTCATACCATATACAAAAACTAATTTGAGATGAATCATAGACCTAAACATAAAAGCTAAAACCATAATGTTTCAGAAAATAACATCGGTGAATATTTTTAAGAGTTGAGGGTATGGGCCAGCCCGGTGGCGCACTGCTACAGTGCGCCGCTTGGAAGCGTGGCGGCGCTCCTGCCGAGGGTTCGGATCCCATGTACAGACCGGCCGCTCACTGGCTGAGCGAGGTGCGGGCGCAACACCGAGGGTTGCGATCCTGTTGCCGGTCCCGGTCCAGTACGGGCACGACACTGAGGGTTGCAATCCGTTGCCGGTCACGAAAAAAGACAAAAAGGAAAAAAAAAAAAAAGAGTTGAGGGTAGGCAAAATTTTCTTAGATATTTCTCAGAAAATAATACCCATAGAAGAAAAAAATGATGAGTTAGAGTCCATCAAAAATTGAAAGCTCTCCTCACCAGACCTACAGCCTGGAAGAAAATATTTGCAGAATGTATGTCTGACAAAGTGCTGGTGTTCAGGACATATAAATAATCCTACATCTTATTAATAATTGTAAAAAATCAAGCAGACCAACTGAAAAATGGGCAAAAGATTTGATCAAGCCCATCAGAAAAACACACAATAATAAAACGTGAATAACCAAGAGACCAAAGGAGCCCAGGATGTGGAGCCACCCGACTGTGGCACAGTGGAGACCACTGTGGAAAGACAGCTGGCAGCTTCTTATCAAATAGTATAAACCTGACCTGTGACCCAGCAATTTCTGTCCCAAGAAAAGTGAAAACCTATTGACACAAACACTTGACCCGAAAGTTCATTGCAGCTCTATTCACAGGAGGCAAAAACAGGTAACAACCCATTGTATGTATGTCCATCCATACAATGAGCTACTTTTGGACAGGGAAAAGGAACAAACACTGATACAGGAAAGGACAGGTATGAATCTGAAAGTCACGGCGTGGGCATGGAGTGAGAAGAAGCAGGCACAACAGGCTACCTACTGTGGGAGTCCATTTACACGGTGCTCAACAACAGGCCAAACTAATCCACGGTGGAAAAAAATCAGAACAGTGGGTGCCAGTGGCGGTGGGGGTGGGTATGTATGGGGTGGAGTGTGACAGAACTTTCCAGATCAATGCTAATAGTCGGTTTCAGTAGATACACTTGTTAGACATCCCTGAGTGGCACATTTAAGATTTGAGGATGTTATTGAATGTAAATTTTATATCAAAATAAAAATCCGTAAACAAATGCTAAACTCTAGTTTATGATATGAGTGCAAAGGTATTTGGGGGCAAGTGCACTGTTTCTACATTTACTTTGAAGTGCATGAAGAGAAATAAGATGGATTTATGGATGGAGAGAGTGATGGATGGTGGTGGTGGTGGTGGACTGGAAGTGGGAGATCTAAGGGCATCCACTGTAAAATTGTATCAACTTGCTGTAGATTTGAACACTTTCATAATAAAATGCTGGGGAAGATCTTCACTAAGGAAATGTCCTTTGAGCTGGGCCTCCCTTGGGAGGGTGCCGTGGGCATAGGCACCAGCTAGGTCTGTGGGGGAAGGTCAGAGTGCAGGGAGGAGGGACAAAATGGGGAGCAGTAGCTAAAGAGAATGCATGGAAACTGACCAGTGGGCACTTTCCCTCGTTGCCAGCAAGAGCCCAAAGGAAAACACGCATCCTAAGTTCAAGACCACCACTGTGGGTCAACTGCCTCCTTCCAGGACCTGGTGGGAGCCAGCACTGCAGTCAATCAGAGCCAAGAAGAAGCCACTCTCATCTCTATAATGCCAGGCAAGGGTGTGAGGCTGGTTGACTGTAGAAGAAGCCTAGTGGTTAGGAAATGGGCCTTCCCTGTGGGAAGGGGAGCAGAGGACACCAGGAAAGCCACTCGTAAGGTTGTGGGTACCTATGAGGAGAGAGACTAATGTATCTTTCCCTAGGCTGGAGGCTTCAGGTGATCCTAAAGAGCCTGGGGCATGAGGGCAGTTGATGAGAGTGGACTGGGAAGTAGAGTCCGGCAGGGACACTCCCCAGAGACTGCCATCTCCAAGGAATTGGGAAGATGGACCTACCAGCGCCCACATACCCCAGGCTGGTGCTGCAGGTGGTCAGTACTGGGGTCTATAGGCTTTCACAGGAGAAGCTCCAATATGTGGGGGATCCCGTTGCTGCTCTGGGGGTGTCTTTGGCACAAAGCCCTTGGACACAGCAACGTTTCAGCCTCCACTGTCCCCTCAGTCTGGCGATGGCAATAGCCCAAGAAAATGAGAAACTCTGCCATAGGTCCTGGAGGAGCAGGGAAGGAAGGGAGGGCACAGGACATTCACCACAGACCCCTCCCAAGGGGTCCTAACAGGACAGGGTTAGAGGGGAATGAGAGACCCACATTTGAACTTGGCTGATCCACCAAGATTCGTGAAGCAAGGAGCCTACATCCATGACACGGACCGTCCCTGATGGAGGTGTCACAAATACAAATAGACATCTTTCTATCTATACCTGGGCCTAGTGCCAGCCCAGTAATGTCATCTGAAATAGTTAATAATCGTATTATTCTCTTTTTTACCAACGACAATTCTCATTGACTGTCATCTCAAAGGTCACGTGTGTAGGAACAGGGGCACGAATTAAACAATGGTGATCACTGCCTGCACTACCATGACACGTTCTCCCAAGGTGAGTCTTTATTTTATTTTTTATTTTTTATTTTTTCCCTTTTTTTTTGTCTTTTTTCGTGACTGGCAACGGATCGCAACCCTCAGTGTCATGCCCGTACCGGACTGGGACCGGCAACGGGATCACAACCCTCGGTGTTGCACCCGCACCTCGCTCAGCCAGTGAGCGGCCGGTCTGTATGTGGGATCCGAACCCTCGGCGGGAGCGCCGCCACGCTTCCAAGCTGCGCACTGTAGCAGTGCGCCACCGGGCCGGCCCCCCAAGGTGAGTCTTTATTTTATTTTTTATTTTTTATTTTTTCCCTTTTTTTTTGTCTTTTTTCGTGACTGGCAACGGATCGCAACCCTCAGTGTCATGCCCGTACCGGACTGGGACCGGCAACGGGATCACAACCCTCGGTGTTGCACCCGCACCTCGCTCAGCCAGTGAGCGGCTGGTCTGTATGTGGGATCCGAACCCTCGGCGGGAGCGCCGCCANGCCAGTGAGCGGCCGGTCTGTATGTGGGATCCGAACCCTCGGCGGGAGCGCCGCCACGCTTCCAAGCTGCGCACTGTAGCAGTGCGCCACCGGGCCGGCCCCCCAAGGTGAGTCTTTAGAAATGGCTGCTGGGCTGGCCGATTTGTTCAGCTAGTTAGAACATTGTGTTATAACACCAGGTCGAGGATTAGAATCCCTGTATCCACCAGCCGCCAAAAAAAAAAAGAAAAGAAAAGAAATCTTTGGTGGATTGGCTTCCCTGCTAATTTTGGCAGGAACCATTTTGGGATAGAGCTCATACTTCTTTGTAAGTCCTGAGGCTGGTGTCTGTGCTTGGCAGCCCTCTTTGCAGCTTCTGGAATTTCCAGGTTTGATGTTGGTGCAGCAGTCTTTGCAGAGACAGCCCAGGACCCTCGCTCCCCCATCCTTGGGGCTGACAGCCCTCTGACTGGCCTGGTATTCCCCATGCAACATCACACAACAGCAGCTGCACAAGGTCCTGGGAATTACTGTGGGATTTTGGGGAACCACAGGAAGGTGCAGCAGGCACCTCCCACGAAGATATACAGATGTCAAAATGCATATGAAAAGATGCTCAACATCATATGTCATTAAGGAAATGAGAATTAAAACAATGATATACTACTATACACCTGTTAGAATGGACAAAATCCAAAACACTGACAACACCAAATGCTGGTGAGGACGTGGAGCAACAGGAACTCTCATTCCTTGCTGGTGGGAATGTGAAATGGTCCAGCCACTCTGGAAGATAGTTTGGCAGTTTCTTAAAAATCTAAACACACTCTTACCATATGATCCTGCAATCACACTCCTCAGTGTCTACCTAAATAAATTGAAAACAATGTCCACTTGGTGTTGATAACACCAATGTCCAGGGTTCGGTTCCTGTTCCAGCCAGCACTCAAAAAATAAATAATTAAATAAAAAGAAAGGAAGAAAGAAAAAGAAAAAGAAAACTACATGCATACAAAAACCTGCGCACAAATGTGTATGTCAGCTTCAGTCATAGTTGCCAAAGCCTGGAAGTAACCAAGGTGCCCTTCAATAGGTGAACAGAGAAACAAACTGTGGTACATTCATACAATGGAATATTATACAACAATTAAAAAAAAAGAGCTGCCGAGCCACAAAAAGACATGGAGGAAACTTAAATACATATTGCTAGGTGAAAGAAGCCAGTCTGAAAAAGCTATGTACTTCATGATTCCAACGATATGAAAATTATAGACACAGTAAGAAGATCAGTGGCTGCCAGGAGTTCAGGGAGCAGGGTGGGGTGGGGTTGGTGTGGCTGAGGGGGGATGGGGGGTGGAAAGAATGAACAGGTGGAGCACAGGGGATCTTTAGGATAGTGAAACTACTGTGTGATACTGTAATGGTGGGTACATGACATTATGTGTGTGTTGAAATCCACAGAACCAAACAACACAGAGTGAAACTGAATTTAAATTGTGAACTTGAGTTAATACTGTATCAGTATTGGCTCATCAATTGTACAACTGTACCACACTAATGTAAGATGTTTACAATAGAGGAAGCTGTATGTATATTGGGGGCAGGAGGTACAAGGGAATTCTCTGCACTGTTTGATTTTTCTGTAATCCTAAAACAAAGCCTATGAATAAAAATGTCTGTGTTAATAAAACTCATAAGTTAAACCTAACCCTTAGTCAAATACCCAAATTACCTCTCACACTAAGTAACACATAAATTTACCCAAACTGAACACAAATCCTAATCCTGAACTCTTTAACCCTAACCTGACTCTAATAGCTCTGCCACTAAATTTAACCTTAATCCTTCAGATCCCCA
>NW_007726829.1:211345-213443 GCF_000696425.1 Galeopterus variegatus
GAGGCCAGCCTGCTGTAAGTCTGACTTGCGGGAAGCCAGGTGCTGTTTCCAGTGACAACCCAGGAAGCTAAATAGTAACTTCTGCAACAATCGGCCCCAAATGGCCAGGACTTGATTAATAACTGGCAGCTTCCCTAATTTTGTCCCCACTTCCAACTAAGATCAACCAGAGAGAGCCAAGTATGCCCCCTCGCCAATCACATGGGAGGCGGCGTCTAGTGAGCCACCCCGGCTCCCCCAGGCCCACAGCCTCTGATGGCTCAGCCGGAGCCTCCCCCACCCACTAAGAAGCTTTTCCACTCTCGGCCTGTCTGTGAGTCTCGGCCAAAATGCAAGTGAGGGTGGCTGACCCCCTCGCCATAGCCAGCTCTGTATAATCAGCCTTCGACTGTTCTCATTTGGGTGGTCTGTGTTTATTTCCACGCTAATCTTGGATGTGCTGTTTTCCATGCTGGTGATGGGCTTGGGCACAGGCATAAGGTCTGACCCTGGCTGGGGGTTCCTGAGAGAGATCTTCTCCCTGATAAAAGGCTGCAGTAAGGGGGACCTTTCCTTTCTCCTTTGGACTGAGCTGGGTGAGATTCTGATGTGTGAAGCAACACAGGGCAGCCAGCCTGCATCTGTAGGGCTGGGCATTTGGTGAAAAGCCGCTTGGAAGCCGGTTGTCAAGCCCCACACAGCCAATACTGGCTCAGCACGTCCACCTGGCTGGGGAGCACATAAGTCAGGCACTCTGTCCCCTGCAACCAGAGCATCTTAATGGATTCACCTGGCAAGCAGATCAGAGCATGGAAAGCTGGCCTCCAGGTGAGGTGCTGAGGACACCTCCCTGCCCCGAAGCTCACATCCAGGAGACTGCAGTTGGGCTAAGGTGCCAAATTATTATTTTTAATAAATACAGTATTTGTTTTTTTAAATGTGGCAAAATACACATGACATAAAGTTTACCATCTTAACCACTTTTAAGTGTGCAGTGCAGTGGCATTGTGCAACCATCGGCACCATCCATCTCCAGGACTCTTTTCGTCTTCCCTNCCTTGACTTGGTGTTGTCAGCACCACGCTCTCCCAAGTGAGCCATGGGCCGGTTAGTTTCAGTTCTAACACAATCATTAACTATAGCATGACTCTTATGTAAACCTTAACTCTAATCCTGAACCTAACCCTGACTCTCCAACTAAAAAAAAAACTGTAGCCCTAATGCTAACTTTAATCCTAAGCCCAGTGCCAACTCTAGCACTAAATTTATCCTTAAACCTAATACTAATCCCAACAGGAACCTAACTCTAACGTTAGCCCTCAAATTTGAATAAATAATCCAACCTGAAATCTCTGTCACTTTTTTTTATATTCCGACATCCAATAAGATGAAAAGAACTGTGCCGTCTGACCAGCACACTCCCCACTAATCTGCTGGATGTGTAGAAATTCTAAAGAGAAGTTATGTGATGGTTTTCAGGGAGGTTGCTGCCCATCCCGGGAAGTTCCTTTCTCTGACACCTTAGTCTCTGTACCAGATCCTGGTTTGGTCCTCGTCTTCCCTGGAGCCTCAAGCAGAGCTGGCCAGACTTTTGGAGACTGACTCATACTAACCCAAATCTAACAGACAAAAATACAATTCAAATCACAGATTTATTAATTTACTGGGTTATTGGAATATTTGTGCCTGCCATTCATGAGACCCAGCACAACAGTGAGAAGTGACACGGGAGGGTTGCTCCATGTGACCACTGCTCCTCCTCGAATGCTCCTCTTCAGACATCACCCCCTATGCTTAGGGAAGGGGCCCCCCAGTGGGGGTGAGACCATTGAGAGACTAGATATATAAACAGACAACCAGACCATTTATACAACAAGAACTCTGACCCACGACCTGCACAACCTGCCCAGGAAACCTNTGGGCTAAGGTGCCAAATTATTATTTTTAATAAATACAGTATTTGTTTTTTTAAATGTGGCGAAATACACATGACATAAAGTTTACCATCTTAACCACTTTTTTTTTTTTTGTCTTTTGTCTTTTTTCCGTGTCCGGCAACGGATCGCAACCCTCAGTGTCGCCCCCATACCGGACCGGGGACCGGCAACGGGATTGCAAC
>NW_007726829.1:214368-250660 GCF_000696425.1 Galeopterus variegatus
CCCGAAGCTCACATCCAGAAGACTGCAGTTGGGCTAAGGTGCCAAATTATTATTTTTAATAAATACAGTATTTGTTTTTTTAAATGTGGCGAAATACACATGACATAAAGTTTACCATCTTAACCACTTTTTTTTTTTTTGTCTTTTGTCTTTTTTCCGTGTCCGGCAACGGATCGCAACCCTCAGTGTCGCCCCCGTACCGGACCGGGGACCGGCAACGGGATTGCAACCCTCGGTGTTGCTCCCGTGCCCCGCGCAGCCAGTGAGCGGGAACCGGTCCGTATGTGGGATCCGAACCCTCGGACGGGAGCGCCGCCGCGCTTCCCAAGTGACGCACTTATCCAGTGCGCCACCGGGCCAGCCCCATCTTAACCACTTTTAAGTGTGCGGTGCAGTGGCATTGTGCAACCATCGGCACCATCCATCTCCAGGACTCTTTTCGTCTTCCCTGACAGAAACTCCACGTCCATCGAACCCTCGCTCCCCATTCCCCCTGCCCCTGCCCCTCACACCCACCACTCTACTTCCTGTCTCTATGGAGTTGACCACTCTTATTGCACTCAACATAATGTCCTCAAGGCTCATCCATGTTGTAGCACGTGTCAGAATTTCCTCCCTTTTTAAGGCTGAATAATATTCCATTGTATGTGTACACTCCGTTTTGTTAATCCATCCATCCATTGGTGGACCCTAGGGTTGCTTCCACATTTTAACTATTGTGAATAAAGCTGCTATAAATATGGATGTAACAAATATCTATTGAAGATGCTGTTCTTTTCTCCCAATGCATTATGTAACAGTTTATTACAATACAGATTATTATTAGTGATAGACAACTATTTTAAAGTATGTTAAATTTTTGCAAATCAAATATTTTAAAATACACTGACTAGGAAGTTTTTATCTCCATTCTCTGCAGGAATTCTGTGGTGCACCCTTTTATAAATGAAAAATAAATCTCTTACAAAACTAATTCTGAATTCCAGATTTATGTTTGGTTGTAAATTTAGAGTCTTTATATAAGATCTCTTCATGTAACTATTTCAAGAGAAATTTTTTGAGTGCCCACCCTGCCAGGAACATCAATTATCTTATTTAACCCCCCCCAAATAAAGTGGGATCTATTATCACCACTACAGAAGGAAGATGTGTAGTCACTCTGCTGTGATAAACCACAAAGCCCCTGCTTGTTTCCAGATACCTCTGAACAAATCACTTCTTAACAGCATGCCACAGCCTTTGTCTGCATCTGGTTTCACGTGTCCGTGTTGGCCTTCAGACAATAGCCTTAGGGCTTTTTCCTTCCACAGGGACTTCCACACATTTGCTCCATGCTCTTTTTAGTTTTGGAGGCTGGGAAGTCCATGGTCCAGAAAACACACCTGGTGAGGGCTTTCTTCTGGGTGGGAACTTTCTACAGGGTCCCGTGGTGACCAGGGTATCACATGGTGAGAATGGTCTGAGCCTGATGCAGCTTTTGATTATTCTGTACGTATAACCAGAAGTGCGATTGCTGGATCATATGGTAATTAAAAAAATTTTTTTGAGGAACTGCCACACTGTTTTCTATAGTGACTGTTGCCAAATCCTTATCTTAACTCTTCAGTCCACTTTGAGCTGCTATAACAGAATACCACAGTCTGGGTAATTTATAATGAATAGAAATTTATTTCTTGCAGTCTGGAGGCTGGGAAATCCAAGATCAAGGTGTTGGCAACTGGTGAGGGCTTCTTGCTGCATCCTCACATAACAGAAGGCAGAGGGCAAGAGAGCAGGGAGGGCCCCATTCCATTAATGAGGAAGGAGTGTTCGTGGTGTAGTCATGTCATAAAGGCCCTACCTCTTAATACCATCACATTAGCAATATCTGAATTTTGGCTTTTCTTTTTTTGTGTTTTTTGGGCAGCTGGCCAGTACAGGCATTGAACTCCGGACCTTGGTGTCATTAGCACCATGCTCTTACCAACTGAGCTAACCAGCCAGTGCCCAACACCTGAATTTTGGAGGGCACACTTTCAAGCCATAGAGCACCACCCATCTCTTGGGAACACATTTTTTTCAGACAAGCCCTGATTAGCCGCTTGATCTCGATTACCTGGCCTGGCCTTCTCAAGACTCAGTGTCACTCTCTGGTGCCTGGCCTTTCATTCTGTGCTTGCTGCTGTCCTCTCCACCCATGCTGCTGTCCCCACACTCAGAGGCTGTTCGCTGCCCAGGGGTTCTCACCTCAACACCCAGCCTGTCCTTGCAGCAGCTGCCGCCAGTCTCTCTCCGCGGGTCTCCCCGTGCTCAGCCTGGGGTGGGGGGCTGGGGTCCGCCCAACTTTGGGGAGAAACAGTCAGCATGGCTTATAGCCAAGGAAGAGCTGGGAGGTTAGGAAGTTTCTGTACAGTTTTGTTCACTTGGAAAATGTATTGATTGTTTCGATTGCACATTTCGATTTCTGATAAACAGGACAGAATAACTGATGGTATATGGGAAGCGGAGTTGGGGGACTAACCCCACAGCACCGTGACCTGGACCTTGTGACTTGTGCTGTTTCTCCAGCTGCAGGATTATACTCCTGTTTGCTTAGTGAAGATTTAAACTGAACAGATGGTCGTGCTTCTGTAGATTTGGTTTCTGGAATATTCTGAACTTTTGTAGCCTGTGAGGGTTTTTCTCTCCTAAGCAAAAGTAAGAGTGCACCTTGGTTCCACAGGGTGTTGACTAACTCAGGCGGTCTGTGCGGGTCTCTGAGTCTCAGGACTTCTCCCAGTCCCTGCTCTGTGGGAGCTGGTGCCATGGACTCCCCATCAGGTGCTGGAGGTGGAGGCCTCACGGGGAGCCCTGCCCGATCCTGCCTCCCAGGCCACAGAAGAGGCTGATTCTCTCTCACCATGTGCACGCTGACCACAGCCGGGTCAAATTCCCCAACTCCAGCCTCAAAAAGTACAGTCTAACAACTGACAGACAGGGATGGAGGAATAGTCGTGGCCAGTGAGCCCGAGGAGCGGGTAGGGGTTAATGGGAAGCTGTCCCCCCACAAGGTGCTTATCATCCCCTGGAGATCCTGGGGGTCCTGGGCTGTTGTCAGGACAGGAGCTGGCCCCACCCCCTGATGAGATACTGCACAGCTGCTAAGAGCCCCGCATATGTGGCATGGGGGCAGAGAGCCCAGACTACCCCCTTATTTTGTCCACAGCCATAGGCCAGCAGGCAAGGCTAGGTAACATTCACTGTAGGAATTTGAGGGAAAACAGAAAAACACCTGCAGAGCTAGGATAGAAACCACCTGCAATCCCACCAGCCAGACAGAAGCACTCCCAGCGTTCTGGTGTTTCCTTCTGTCTTTTTTCTACATATGCAGGCAGACAGACAGACAGACAGAGGATGTGGACGCTGTAGTGCATCTTGTCTGTTTCTGCCCACCCCTGGCCAGCACCGCCTCTTTCCAGGCCCTTACTGCATCATGCCTGGATCTGTTTCACTCATCGAGGTCTGACCTGAGCTCCCGAGAAGGATGCCAAGGCACAGTCTCATGGTGGACTCTGGCTCTGTGTGGCTTGCGAGCTGCAGGCTGAGGGTCACTGCTCGATCTCATTCTTCAGGAGCCCCCAGGGCTGAGCATCACCCGGGACCATGGCAGAGCTCCCAGAGGATGCCGCTGCATTCTAGGGGAGAGGCTGAGCAATCTTCCCCGTGTGGGCAAAGCTTTGTCCCTTCTGGGCACCAGGAATGCTTTTTTGGGGTGGATGGTAAGTTGGCCTATGGCCTATTGGACTGCTGTCCGGCCAATGCCACACTGCCAGGCGGGGAGGGGGATGCAGCAGACAGAGGCCAGAGCCAGGTGCTGCCTGCTTGCAAAGGAGCACCTGGTGACCACAGGATGATGGCCAATGGCCCACGAATCATCTCTGGCACACACCTCGTCTGAGATGAATGGTGCTCCCATGAGTCAACCTCCTTCCTGCTGGCTTGTTGACAGAACAAGCAGCTCGTAAGGCAAGAGGGAAATGCCTGGGTTAGATGTCACCTGCGCTTAGGGTGTTGGCTTTAGGCTGAGAAGCAGATCTTTTCCTAGTGTTTCAAACACACACTTGACGGTCTGCCCCCAATATTCATGTGACTCTGATTTTACTCCACGCACAATATAAAAACAAGCCTTACATTTTTTTACTTACAAAAAGCAGCAGATTATCCAAAATACATAAATAACTCTTACAACTCAATGATAAAAAGACAAATAACCCAGTTTCAAACTGGTCAAAGAATTTGAATAAACATTTCTCCAAAGAAGATGTAGAAGCATTAAGTAAGCACATGAAAAGTTGTCTAGCATCAACCTTCATTAGCGAAAGGCACATCAAAACCACACTCTCTAGGACAGCAAGAAAAAAAACCCAAAAAACGAGGACGTGGAGAAGTTGGAACCCTCATACATTGCTGGTGGGAATGTAAAATAGGGCAGCCTCTCTGGAAAACCACCTCAATGTTCCTCGGAAAGTTAAACATGGAGTTACCATTTGACCTGGAGATTTCACCCTTAGCTATATACCAAGAGAGTTGAAAACATGTGTCCATGCAAAACTTGTACCCAAGTGTTCCTAGCACCACTATTCATAATAGCCAACCCAAGTGTCTATCAATTGATGAATGGATAAACAAAATGTGGAATATCTATGCAATGGGATATTATTTGTCCACAGAAGAATGAAGTACTGATATACGCTATGGTATGGTTGACCCTTGAAAACATGTTCAGCGAAAGAAACCAGATAGATGAGACCATATATTGTGTGATCTCATTTATATGAAATATCCTGAATAGGTTTATCTGTAGAGACAGAGAGTGGGTTAGTGGTTCCCCAAGGCTGGGGTTAGTTAATGGAAAGTGACTGCTAATGGGTACAGGTTTCTTTTTGGGGTAATGAGAAAGTTCTAAAATTTAATAGTAGGGTGGGTTGGTTGTGCAATCTTATGAACACACTAGAAATTACTGAATTGCACATTTTCAAATGGTAAATTTTATGGTGTGTGAATTATAATGAGTTTCATGAATTTTTAATTTTATGGTGTGTGAATTACCTTCAATAAAGAAGTGGCAGGAGTATATGTGAGGATAATTAAAAGAATTTAGTCTAAGCATTTTTTCAGGGGAGACCAATTTCGATTAAAAAAATAAAAAATAAAAAAAGTCCTCCTTTATGGTTCTGTTTCCCCATCTGCAAAATGGAGGTGGCCATTCCACTCCCAGAGCTGCTCAAGGACCAGCCACTGTGGTGAGGGAAGCTGACCCGAGCCCATGGACGGGACTCTCCTCTCCCCAAATATTCTTATTCTCCCCAGAATAAGGGTTGCCTCTGTGCACATGACATCTTCCCCCACTGTCTCCTGTGATCCTTGTAACAACTTGAGGGGAAGGTTCTAGCAAACTTCTGTTGATAGGAAATGTGGATGGGCTGGGACAAGTGGGCAGGAGCTGGACTTGGTCAAGGCGCTGTCCTTCACCAGCCGGTGACCCCATCCCAATGCTCAGGTTCCACTCCCTATCTGCAAAGTGACGGTCCTGTTGGGCCAAGGGGGCCGCTTTGGTGTGACATGAGCCACCCTCTCCGCACTTGGGGGTGTTGGGCAGGCCATGGAACCTCTGTTTCCCCACCTGTAACTGGGGTAATGACGGTAACTCCGGCCTTGAAGGTATCAGGTGGGGGATACCTAGAGCCAGGGCACTAGAGCCAGGGCAAACAGCATGCTACATACATAGATGTGTCAAAGTGATGTGTGGTGTATGTGAACTGCCTGCTGTGGGGCCAGAGTTCACTAGACAGGCTTCTATCGCCTTCTCCTTCCTTGTGCATTTCCCACCCCTTGGGCTAGATCTCAGGACCCCGGGAACCTTGTGGCAGTCGTAACCTTTCTCCCTCGAGGCTCTGGGCCTGGGCAGGGAGTGACCCCCAGCAGGCTGGACTCCAAATGTAGCTCCCACTCTGGGCTTCCCTGAGGTTTTCCCTTGCTTGTTAGGGCCTTTCCCTCAGCCTGGCAGAGGGCCTTCTTGCAGATCTGGGGAGAGCTTTCACAGAGGTGGTTTGGGTCCCCCCTCCTCTCCCCTAACCCAGTGCAGAAGGGAGGAGAATTTGGATAGGGGGTGGGTAGATGCCACGGAGCTCTCTGATGAGGTGATCTGCAAAGGGCAAGGACCCACCTA
The DNA here is from genome assembly GCF_000696425.1 of Galeopterus variegatus. Classification (NCBI taxonomy): domain Eukaryota; kingdom Metazoa; phylum Chordata; class Mammalia; order Dermoptera; family Cynocephalidae; genus Galeopterus; species Galeopterus variegatus. The sequence continues at coordinate 220,556 of NW_007726829.1, forward strand.
ATGTCTAGGACCATTTAGGATTATGCAATTGAAGGGAACCCTTCACGTCTGATTGCTCTGTGAGGGAGGTGCCTGGCCCAGTCCTGAAGCCACCAGAGCCAGGGAGAGAATCTGGAAGTTGTTATGTGGAGGCTTCTGGAGCCTTCTGGGCTGAGCTGGAAGACAGCTCCTCCCCTGCAGGAACAGCTAGACACTGACCTGCATGCAAGAGGTGACCCTGACTTCTGGCACCCTCAGATGTCTGAGCATATAGAGAGGGAGTCTCAATAGGTACAGGGGCCCGGACGACCCTGCACACTCATGCCTCACCCAAAGGCCATGGCAGGAGACACTGACCTACTCCCATACCAAAGAGGCACAAGCTATTGAGGATGTCCCTGAATTTAGGGTGCTCCAGGAAAAGGAGGGAGTGAGTAGCTGTGAGGGCAGAGAGGACTCCTGTGGAAGAAAGAGAGGAAGGGCCTGAGGGGCTGAGAGTTAAGAGTTGATGATTTGAAGGGTTAAGGGGCTGAGAGTCTGAGAGTATGAAGATTGAGGGTCTGTGGTTATGAGATTTGAAGGGTTGAGGGGCAGAGGGCTGTGGGGCTGAGGATTGAGAGATTGAAGATCTGAGGGGCTGAGGGCTGAGGGGATGTGGGGGCTGGGGGAGCTGGGAGGATTGGAGATGAGGGGTCCGAGGGTCTGGCAGGGATGGGCATGGCTGGAGAAGGGCTCAGCCTGCTAGAGTGGAGGTGGTATTCACCTTGGCCTCCCTCTTGGTGGCTTTCCAAGAAACCCCAGACTCAGGCCCTGCTCCCTGATGTTGGGAGGTACTGGCTGCTGGGCCAGGTCTCTCCATGGCTCCTCTGCAGATGTAGCTCCCACTGCCTTAGACATATACACCCAGCACCCTATAGTGCTAGCAGCTAGGACAGTGTCAGCCCCAGGCCATGGCTGTCTGGCAGCACACCCATGATGGCCCTCAGGCTGCTCTGTGCCTCGGGGGGTGCTTTACCCCAGCTTTGCCCAAAGATGACCCTGGGACCCCAAGCCTTCCCCTGTGGCCCACTAGAAACAGGCACGAGCCACACAGGGCACAGATGCAGTGTCTTTATTGCGCAGTGTTTGGGCAGGGGCGGACAAGTCCTTGGCCAGCAGGGTGACCAGGGCCAGATGCGAGGACCTGGTGTGAGGCCAGGGGCTGTGGCTCAGTGGCTCGGCCAGAGGAGGGTGAAGGTACCGCGGCTACAGAGGAAATCAGGCTCTGGTTGCTCTGGCCGGGGCTCCACTGAGATGAGGCGCCGGGCCCCACGCTGGCTCAGCGGGATGCAGTCGGAGACACGGACCTCCAGGGCTCGTCCCTCCCTGCAGCAGGAGGGGGGTCAGAGCAGCAGGGGGTGTGTAGCCCCATGTCCCCACAGCTGCCCAGGCTGGACTCCGCCCCTCCACCTGGACTCACCCCTGGCAGTGTGCAGCCAGCACGCCCACCAGCTCCCCGATGCGGTTGTCCAGTGGTGGCCGGGAGCGGTGCAGACACACCACGAGGTCATCCCGGCCCCGGGCGTGCAGCACCACCAGCTGGTCCTGCCCACTGGTCACGCTCAGCCCAGTCACCTGAGCGGGAGCTCTGGATCAGGGTGTGGCAGGCCCCCGACCTGAACCCCAGCCCACACCTCCCCGGGGCACTCCCCAGGAAGCCTCTCCTGAACCCTGCCCTGGGCCAGTGCAGCTTCCCCAGGGCCCAGCAATCCCCCCAGTGCCCCTTCCTTCCCTTTCTGGTCCTTGCTGACAAAGGGGAGGCTTGGGCAGGGCGTCGCGCAATAGGATTTCTGCCATGATGAAACGTTCTAGATCCTTGCTGTCCAACGCAGCAGCCCCTGCTCACCTGTGGCTACTGAGCACTTGAATGTGCTACTGTGGCTGAGGGGCTGAGGTTTCAGTTTCACTTCACTTTACTGACATTGAAATCGCCACACTGGCTTACACCTGCTGTGTCAGACAGTGCAGCACCAACAGCCCCTTCTACTCTGACTGTCATAAGACCCCAAAACCATGGGACACCCAGAGGTCACCCAGCCTTCATCCCTGCCCCAGCTGCTCCTTGTCCCATGGGGAAGAGAATTCCTGGGAACAAGGATTCCTGGGACGTGAGGGAGTAAGCAGCCCACAAAGCCTGGCAGAAGGTGTGAGAGCAGTGGGGACAGGGAAGCAGCCGATCACAGTGGTGGGGACATGGGTCTGTTTTCACACTCAGGTAGAAGAACCCCAGACAGCACAGGTAGGGAAAGGGGCCATTTGGCTTGGGCCAGAGCATGAGAGTGTGGGGACGACAAGGTAGCTGTGCCAGCAGGGCTTGCAGAGCTGCACCCTTCACCCCGTGGGCTATGGGAAGTCCCTGCAGGGCTTTCAGCAGGGCTACCACCACCAGCTGAGGTTTAGGCAGCTCTAGGCCATCACAGGTAGTCAGGAGGGGAGGAGACTGAGGCAGGGTCCCCCACCCGGCAGTGTCCCTTGAGGATGTTCCACATGCTGTCCCCTGCCGGCAATGCTCACCGTGTCAAGGGGCACAGCCCGCATCACACGGTACTGCCGGCCTGGCTCCAGCTTGTACAGGTGCCGGTCTGTGAGCAGGAGGGCCCGGTCCCGGCTCTTGTGGAAGCGGTTCACCTGCAGGAGAGCTGTCTGAGCCCAGGCTGCTGCTGCCCAGTCACCTGTCCAGGCCCCAGGCTGTGGCCGTCCCTACCGCTTACCCTTCCTGGGGCCCTTCCTCACTGACCGGGCTGGAGCTGACGGTTCCTGAAGTTTCAAGAGCAACTGGCCTGGGCTAGGGCTGCCTCTGCTCTCTACAGATCCCTTCCCACCCACTGTATCCCTCGAAGTGCCCCTGCACCAGCTCCTAACCTTGCGAACATGGCTAGAAAAGAGCACAGCCCCGAAGCCGTCCTTCTCCCGAAGAGCCTTCAGTCGCTGAATGAACAAGCCTGAGGCCGTGGGGTTGTCAGTGGCCTGAGGACAGATGGTGGGGAGAGGGGCTGCTTGGGGTGGGCTTCTGTGAGGGCTGAGGACACACAGTCCTCTTGCTCTGACATTCTAGGCCATGTCTGTGCACTGCCCAGCACACCCACCCCCACCAACCGCCACTCCTCAAGTCCCAGGCCTGGACTTGTGTAGCTCTGGTGACAGTCCCCCAGGGAGGCAGGGCCCAGGTGGTGATGTGGCCCCTCCCCACAGAAGCTGCCAACTGGATGAGCCTCTAGCACCCTGAGCTTTCATCCCTGAAGAACAGGGCCAGGGACACCAAACTCACAGAAGCCACGTGAAGAATAAGGGAGAGATGGCAGGTGTGGGACTGGGGGCTTTACTTGAGAACATGGTGGGGGGGCACTTGTACCTGAGAACATGGGGAAAGGGGAGACAGCTGTACCTGAGAACACGGGGGCATAGCTGTACCTGAGAACATGGGGGGGGCAGCTGTACCTGAGAACATGGGGGGACAGCTGTACCTGAGAACATGGAGGGGACAGCTGTACCTGAGAACACAGGGGGGGCACAGCTGTACCTGAGAACATGGGGGGACAGCTGTACCTGAGAACACAGCGGGGACAGCTGTACCTGAGAACACAGGCGGGGGCACAGCTGTACCTGAGAACACAGGCGGGGGCACAGCTGTACCTGATATATAGAGGTGGGGGAATGTGCAGGAGTCAGGGCTGCTCAGTGAACACCATGACAGCAGGGCCAGATGAAAACCTTTCAACCCCAGGGATGAAAACTTTAGGGAGATTGGTGGGGGCTCAGGAGCACAGTCACAGGATGGACAACACCAGGCCCAGGAGAGGATGGCTGAGGAGACTCAGGCACAGTGTCAGCCGTGAGCCCTCCTGGCAGTCTGGTCCCCCACAGCCCTGCACCTGCCCAGTACTCACGGAGGACAAGTAGTCTCGGGCCCAGGCCCGCCGGCACCCCCAGTCCTGACGCAGCCCCTGCAGGGCCCCCATGGCGGCCACCTTGGCCTTGATCTGGGCCATGTCTGAAGGTGGGATGTTTTTCACCAGCTGCTGGGCCCGCCACCTAGGAGAGGGCTGCAGTCAGATGGCATGTCTCCCATGGCCCCTTCCCTACAGGACAGAGCCAAGCCCTCAGCCTGGGGCTGCTGCCCAGCACTCGCCCCTGGAAGGTGGCCTCAATACCTGCAGCCACCCAGCACCCTCCCACTCGGAGCACACTATTTGCTCTGTCCCCCTCGTCCTGGAGAACTACTCAGCCTTTAAGGCCCTGCTCAGATGCAGAGTCCTCTGCACGGCAGCCCCAACTGGCCATCCTCACCCTGCAGGCTGTAGCCCTGGACCTTGAATGGCCAGCACAGCTCCAGGGATGGTCAGGGCTCTGCCGCCACCCATGGTGGCACAGCCCCCATCTTCCTGCTTATCAAGGGGGCTGGTGTGTCTCCTAGCTGGGTGCCTTGGAGCTGGGATAACAGGTTCAGGTGTTTAGTGGATGTTGGCTGAAAGGAAAAAGTGGCAAACTGGGTGCAGTACCTGCAGAAGAGTGTGTGGCACGTGTCCTGGAAAGGCTGCAGCACAGTGGGGGGTGGCGGCCACTCAAGGTCACGGCCATAGAGTGGGGGCTGACGCACAGACTGGAATCGGCGCTGCAGCTCCGCCAGGTGAGCCCGCACCTTGTGCCTCCGGAACCAGCGCATGATGGTGTAGATGGCCCGCAGCCGCCGGCAGCGCCACCTTGCCAAGGTGCCCCGCCACGCCTGGGCAGGCCAGGTAGGATGGGACACATGGTCAGGCCAGCCAGACCCTGGCCTCCCAACCCCAATTCTCACTTTAAGTCTTTCCTGAGCACCCCCTGTTTGTCTCTAGGAATGCTGACCCACCCCCTGGCTGGGGGTTGGTTCCTGGGTGGGCATGTGGCCAGAGAGGCCAGGTGAGCCCTGCCCAAAGCCTGCAGATTCTTAGGAAAGAGCTGCTCACTTGTTCTAGGCTTTTGAAGCTGGTACCTGGGACCACTGGGGACCCTCAGCACCCCTAGGCAGAAAGTTCATATGAGAAGAGAGGTGGGGCCAGATGGAGGTGCTTTCCCACCTCCCAGGGCACCTGCCAACAAGTCTATCCGGAATCAACCTGGTGTAGATTTAATCTCCAACTCCCGGGAGACCCCAAGACGCAGGGATACCTCAAGAATGCCACCATCAAAGCCCAACTGGAAACCCGACAAAGCAGGCAGCCCAGGCACCCACAGATTATAACAGACTGAAGCCATCAATAGCAGCGTATGGACCAAGGATGCCATTGTGAGAAGGTGGGGGCAGTCTGAGGATCGAGTGGCAGTGGCAGCAGCATACAGTGCAAATTTTCTACACTGGGACAGTGGTGCTGGGGCCACGTGCTTCAAACAAAGGGGACACGGTGGCAGCCACCGATGCAGAGTGTGATCATTGATTTTTAGAAGATGTAATGGGTAATGATGGGACATTGCGGACATTTGAATATGGCCCACATATTAGCTATTCAGGTATGCATGTTATTATTTTATCAGGGTTAGGTTTCTTAAGTGTTCTAGTGTTACCGTGGTTATAAAGGAGAATGTCCTTATTCTTAGGACATGCATGCAGAGGTATTTAGGGGTGTCATGACTTCATTTAATTCAGGAAAAAATATAAATAGATACGTGTATGGATGCATGTATATGGAGAGAGATGAGAGAGCGAGAAAGACAGAGACAGAGAAGGAGAGACAGAGAAAGGGAGGAAAGGGGAAAGGAAGGATAGAAAGAAGGAAAGGAGGGAGGGAGGGAAGCCAGATTTCTAAAAACTTAGAGCATTTGGATCCACCTGGACCTGAAGCTGGCAGCCACAGGACTCTGGTGCCTCAACTGCCTCTGTACTCTTTGCTTAAATCAGTTTCAATCCTGGCTTGTCTCCATCAAGTGTGCTTGTGGCCCCTGTGGTGGGTCACCCCCGCTCCACACACACACCTTCTGCAGCAGCAGCACTATGATGGGAATGAGGCGGGCTCTGCTCTGCTCCAGTGTGACCAGCGTCCGGGGCGAGCGGATGAACAGCTTGCTGTGGCCGAAGGCTACATCCCCCTGCAGCCCATGCTGCTCCAGGAGGGCACTCACGGCCGCCTTGTCAGAGCCCAGCAGGTGGTTGGGCCACGTGTACTCACAGGTCATCTTGTACCTGTCACCACAGGACAGGGCAGTGGGGGTTGGGCCTTGGGGAGTGGGTGTGGAGCTTGCCCCTGGGGAGATGACAGGGGTGCTGAGAGTCCCAGGGGGACCGAAATCCTCTTGGTACATTCCTGGAGCACCTACGACACCCTTGTGCACAAGGGTCCCCCACATGTGTGTCCTCACACACATGTCCTCCCTCATGTGCTCACACACATGGCCACACAGACATTTCCGTGTCTAAGGCCAGCAGCATGGTGCCTCCCACTTGCATCTATGCTTGCAAAGCACTGTTTAGGGATCCTCAGGTCCTACCACTCGGACTTCACATGGGGACTGCAGCCCATGAGTGGTGGGCATCGGCTGCCAGTACCTGAGCAAGAATCGAGGGTAGGGCTGGCGGGAAGCGAAGCCGGCTCTGCGGACCCTCACGTTCTCCAGCAGCCCCAGATATGCGACCTGGTGGCGACAGTGGTCCTCGTCCAGCTTCCTAGGCACCTTGTCTTCGTTGGGCTTGATGCAGCGGACGTAGAAGGGCTCCTGGGGGGACAGAGGGAACTGGGCAGGGGCTTTGGGGCGGGCCCCACCCGACCCCCACCCCCCCACACCCACCCCCCCCAACCCACCCCCCCCCCCCAAAGCCAGAGGCTTCCATGAACCCCCATGGGCCCAGAGTCAAGTTCTAAGCCAGGGGAGCAGGAGCAGGCCTCACCCCCTGTCTGCCTGTCCTCTCTCCTTCCAAGAGGGACTGCCACCTCTGCATGTTCTACTGTTTAACCGCCCTGCCGTGTCCCCCTCAGCTGGGCATGAAGCTCCACAAGAAAGCTAGTGCCAGTTTCTGTCCCTGTGGCCCCAGCTGCCAGAGGAAGCCCCAGATCTCAGCAGGGTCTCCCCCAGCCCCTCCAAGAGACAAGGCAGGAGGGGAAGGTCGGTTCGAATCCTGCTGTGTGCTCAGTGACTGACCCAGCCTCAGCCCAGCCCCTGGATCCCTCTTCTCCCACCTGTGCAGTGGGAGGGGTCCCCTGCTGGGGAAGATGCTGCCCACACAGATGGGAATGACCCCCATGATGTGCAGAGGTGGTTGGGGGCACTCAGGGCACAGAGAGAAGAATCCAGAAGGGCTGGGGTGGGGGTGGGGCAACATACCTTGGAGGCCAGGTTCTCCACCAGGGCCACCATGGAGTTCTTGAAGAGTGTGCCAGCTGTCAGGGGGCGCTTGGTCACCTCTGTGATGTCCTGCTGCCCATCCGGCCACATGGCCCGCAGGGTGGGGTCTGTGCTGCAGATATAGGCCATATGCCCAGCCGCCCTCTGGGAGAAAAGCCCCACCCGTAGCTGCCTGGCCATAGCCTTGAGCCTCAGGCTGCCCACTTGTCAGGGGGGTCACACTCCAGAGTCCCTGACCCTCCAGCGCCCACACATCCCGTGAGCCATGCTCACCTGTTATACAGCAGTCGCTTGAAGTCCTGGAAGAGGAAGTCTCTGTTCTTGTCAATGAAGCCCTCCACAGAGTACCTGCCACAGGCCGGGCCGGTGAGAGAGGAGCAAGGGCCAGGCTGCTGTACCCCCCAGAAAGCCCCCCACCCTCCTCCCACCTGCCTCTGTCCTCATAGGTCAGCCTCCCCTCCTCCCTGCTGCCACTGGTTCCTCTCCTTCCCCCCCCACACCTGCTTTCTCTTTCATCACCTAAGATTCCCTCCCACAGGAGAAGTTTCTCTCCTGGAAGATGAATCACACGGTTAAGCCCTCAGCTCTGCAGCCAAGTGTCCTAGAACTAAGTCCCAGCTCTACCACGTGCATGCTGTGTGACCTTGGATAAGCTGCTCAACCTCTCTGTGCCTTGATGTACATGCAATGCGTGGAAGAGTGCCTACTGAGTTTTTTTTTTTTTTTTTCCTTTTTGTCTTTTTTCGTGTCCGGCAATGGACCACAACCCTCAGTGTTGCGCCCGTACCGGACCGGGACCGGCAACGGGATCGCAACCCTCGGTGCTGCGCCCGCCCCTTGCTCAGCCAGTGAGCGGGAACCGGTCTGTATGTGGGATCCGAACCCTTGGCGGGAGCGCCGCCGCGCTCCCAAGCGGCGCACTGTAGCAGTGCGCCACCGGGCCGGCCCTGAGTTTTGATAAATATCACCAACTGCAATTATGACCGAGAACTCCTGAGTCTTAAGTCTATTTTAATCTTGTAGGCACTGAGAACCTCAGAATCACTGCCTCCTTCTCGGACCGCTCAAGGGCTCCGTGCCAAATCTTGGCTCCACCTGCAGCACCTGTGAAGGCTGAGGGCATGACTTTTGTGAAACGGATCTGACATCTGGCAGCTTCATCTACTCTACTTCCTCTCCTTATGAAGTTCACATTAGACACTTGTACCTCTCTTTGAGTCACCTCAAATCTGCTTTGGGATGAGGGGATGAGGGGAGCAACATGTAAATTAACAATCATCATGACAATCTCTGCAGGACACCCTGGGCCTTTGTACTCAGATTGTGGTTGGAGGACCACAGTGAGGCCTCGCTGCGAGCTTGTTAGAAATGCAGAATCTTGGCCCCCTCCCCCCCACCTTGCTAAACTGCAGCTCTCCCCGCACCCAGATGCTGTTATGGGGTAGGGCCCAGACATGGGTATTTTTTAAAAGTCCCTAAATAAATGCAGCCAGGGTTAAGCTCCGCTATCCTCAAAACCCCATTTCCTGCTCTTCACATGTGAATCTGGTGAAGGGCATGTTTTCAACATCTTAAAGAGGCGGGGGTGACAGAGGGGCAAGAACATTGTGTTTCCCAGTCACTCCCCTGGAGCTTTCCTGCCCCTTGACACATGCAATGTGGCCTGGTGGGGAACAGGGACATGGGTGGGCAGGGGTCCTTACGTGACGTCCCCTGCATAGTGCTTGATCCGGAAGTCTCGGCCAAACTCCATGGTCTTGTCTGTGGGGCAGAGCTGTGGGGACAAGCTGAGGTCACGCACAGAAGGCATGTGTGGGGGGTCTGTGTGAGGGGACAGTCCTGTGTCCACTCTGCCCAGGCAGAGGAAGGAGGCCCCCCCAGTGACGACAATGGCACCAAAGTGGGGTACTTGGTGGGGACCAGGCAGCCTGGTGCCTGCAGGGCATGCCCTATCAGCCCACCACGCTGGCGTGGGACAGCTGGGGGCACCTGGCGGCTGGTGTAGTGTGGGTGGTGACGGTGGTGGGTGTCCAGGGTCTGCAGGAAGATGCGGTCGGTGATGGTGCCTGCGGTGCTGCAGGCTTCATCTAGCACGGCCAGGATGCCGCGGTGTGGCCGCTCCACCAGGTCCACAATGGTGGCGTTATTGAAGTACTCCACCTGGGCAGAGGCGGCCGGCAGGGAGGCTCAGCACCTGCCAGGCCCGCCGGGGCCGCGCCCCATGTACGCTTCTGATGCTCCCTCCATGCCCCACCTGCCCACCCCTTCTGTCCCAGCCCCGAGTGCCCCTCCAGGTGACAGCCGGCTCTCACGCTCTGCCAGGTGATGCCCTCGCGCTCATACTCCTCCTGCTCCTGCTTCAGGATGAGCTGGATGAAGAGCTGCTGCAGCTTCTCGTTGCAGTAGTTGATGCAGAACTGCTCGAAGCTGGGGGTGGATGCGGGGGGCTTCAGAGGGACTCACTCCTGGAGGAGCGAGTGGTAATGGTGCCTGCCTCACCCTGAACGTCTCCCTGGCCATTCCTTGAGGGGTCTGGTGTCAGACCCCCATGGCTTCCCAGTGGATGATGCATCCCTGCCCTGGGCTGCTCCTTTGCCCCACCCTGACCTCTGGCATGCACGTTTTGCAGTGGACTTGGGAATCACAGCCAGGAACTTGAGCCCTGCAATTTTCCCTTCCATCAGGATATCACGGGTCAGGGTGGCATGAGCCCTGGGGCCCAGGGGTCAGCTGGGAGAACTCAGACACTGCTGCTTCCCAGCCCCAGCTGAGCTTTCTGGGACTGTGGTGGGGGGTCAGAGGTGGGGACTGTTGCGCAGGGCACTCACCTGTTGACAGGAAACACCTCAAAGCCATAGATGTCTAGCACGCCGATGACCGTGTCCTTGCCATCATGCCGAGGGTCCCGGCCCCGGGCTTCCATGATGCTGTTGATTCTGTCCACTACCCACTCAAACAGCCGCTGGTACACTGCCTGGGGATGAGAACACACTGCTTCCTGCTGCCTGTGCCCTGGCTCCCCCATGAATGCCTCCTGGGTTTCCCTCCCTCTGCCCACCTACATGTACCTTGGCACAGGCATCCCTGGCATAGCTGGCCTCGGCTGCGGTGTGGCCCTTCTCTATGAGCTCCCTGCCTCCTGAAGCCACCGTGCGAGCCAGCAGGGAGCGGAGCACGAGGTCCCGGGGTGTGGCTGTCAGCTCAGCCACGTGGTTCACCAGTGCCTCCTCGACCACCCTCAGGTTTCCCTTCTGCAGCCCGCCCTCCTCCATCTCCACAAACTCGATGTTTCCCTGTTGATGGGAAAGTCACGAACAGTCCAGGGTCCATTGGGACAGGAGCCTTTGGACAGGGAGGAGGAAGGGAGGCAGGGGACATGGATGTAGTGGAGCTCAACTTCTGCTCAGACCAACATGGTCAGCTGGTCACCATGGGCCACAGACACAGCCAGAGATTGGGGGCAGGGGGTGGGCAGGAGCACGCCAGAGCCTTTGCCTCACGTCAGAATGATTCTAGAACGACCCCATTGCATCCTCCCGGCAGCCAGAGGAGCTCTTTCCTACTCACTCATTGAGCCCCCAGAGAGAACCAAGGCTGAGAGGTGCTGAGTGATGTGCCCAAAGCCGTACAGCCCATCTGCACGGTGCTCATCTGTTACTGCACCTACCTGGCTGCCCTGGCCCCTAAGAGCAGCTCTCTACCAAACACTGATGGAAACATCGCCCATGAGGACATCGCAGCCCAGTCTCCCCCTCCTCCTGGGGCAGTCCCATCCAGGAAACCCCCGTGGGGAGGTGGCCCTCCCATGACCTCCTAGCCAGGCTCACCAGGTGCAATATGGCAGCCAGGATGCGATGCACAGACTCCACCTCCTCAGGACTGAAGCCGATAACCCGCATGGCTTCAGTCACTGCCTGGTGGCTCCTTTCATCACTGTCCAAGGCCTGGGGAAGAAGAGGTTCACCACCCCAGGGCCACTATGAGCTCAGGGCACCTGACTCTCTGAACTCCGATTCCTCCATTCCAGACACCTGCTCACCCCTGTCCCCGCGCTGACACCCGATTCCTTTATCTCACACACCTGCTCACCCCTGTCCCCGCGCTGACACCCGATTCCTTTATCTCACACACCTGCTCACCCCTGCACCCTGTCCCCACGCTGATCCATTTTCTCTCTACCCTGAGTGCCCTCTGCACTCACCTGAGCTGTTCACACCACCCTGGCCTGTGCTGGTCACTGCCCATTTGCTGCCACCATTCCCAGGACCCTGAACCAAAGCCTGATTTGAGCCCGGTGTCCCTCACACTCACATTGCGCATACTTGCGTTGAGTCCGGCTCCCTGGCGCGTGAAATTATATAGAGCAGGGTTTCTCTCCAAGTGCAGTCCTTGCAGTTCCTCATCCTCACTGCCCCTCAGCAACTAGAGTACACAGAAACCCCTTAGTTAGGCGATTAAGTTCTAAAATGCCCCCTGAACCCCCACCCATTCCTACACAGGCAGGATGACACAGACACAGGCTTTCTTCCAGCGCTGAACAAACACAGGGGAAGTTCAGACACTATGGACATTTCCTATGTGCCAGTGAGCTCCCAGTTCAGGGGCTCAGAAATGGAGGAGAATCTCCTGCACTCCAAAGAGTTCCACTTAAGGGAGAAGCTCAGAGGCCTTGGAGACACTGTCCATGTGACAAGGAGCTCAGACTTCAGTGGAGAGCTCAGATCAATGAACACAATTTCATGCCCCAGGCAGCTCACTTTAAAGGGAAGCACAGAGTCCTCGAGGCACTGCTTGTGAGCCATGGCACTCCTCTTCAGTGGGAACTCAGAGTTCACAGAGACAGTGCCTGTGTCCCAGGGAGTTCACACTATAAGAGGAACTCAGAGCCCCTGGAAACACTCCTCATACTCAGAGTTCACGGAGACATTGCTTGTGTCCCATGGAGCTCAAGTTGGTGGAGACACCGCCCATGTCCCATAGAGCTCCACTTAAGTGGGGAGCTCGTCCACAAGGCACTGCCCGTGTTCCAAGCAGCTCCCACCTCGGTGGAGAGCTCAGAGCAATGAACACAATTCTGTGTCGCAGGGGAGCTCTTCTTCTGAGCAGGAGCTCAGAGTCCCTGGAGACACTGCCCATGTCCCAGGGAGTTCCCACCTTAGGGGGAGCTCATAATTCGTGGAGGCACTGCCTGTGTCCCAGGGAGTTCCCTTCAGTGGGAGCTCAAGTCCATAGACATGCTGCCTGTGTCCCAGGGAGTTTTCTTCAGTGGGAGCTGAGTCCCTGGAGACATTGTCTGGTCTCTCATAGCTCCCATTTCTTAGGTTCTCAGATAGTGGGGACAGCTCCACTCCTGTTTCCTGTTAGCTCCCACCCTCTCTGTGTGGGGCGAGGAGTGACGATTGCGGTGGGTGTGGTGGGGAAGAGGACGATGGCCTGGGACTGGTGGAGTAGGTGCTGGGGGGGAATTGGGGTGATGAGAGAGGGGTTGCACATAGGCCCAGGCTGCTGCCCTCCCCTCTCCCCCTCATTGCCCCTCCTTGTGCCTGCAGCAGCTCACCTGGTAGAAGGCATGGAAGTTCCTTTCGCCCACGTGCTGCTTGAGGACCCGAGACTGAGAAGAGAGGGGCAGCTGGATTCTGGCCTGGGAAGGGGTCCACCCCTAGGGCTTTATCTGAGTGTTCCCAGGTACAGAGCAGGCAGGGGGTCAGAAGGCCTGGGTCTCAGGGACACTGAGGCCCAGAGAAGCCCTCTGCAAGAGCCCAGCCTTCCTAAACTGTGATGTCAGGGCCAGTATGTTCCCAGCCCCCTAGGGTCCCCAGGCCTTGGAAGGGTCTCAGCCAGGATGCCCCATGGGGTCTCCTCAGCCCATTTGTCCACCTTTTCCAGCAGGTAACTGTGGATGTGTCCCCCGACAGGGTCTCCCTTAAAGTCGAAGTTGATGTCCATGTACTTGCCGAAGCGACTGGAGTTGTGGTTGCGGTTGGTGCGGGCATTGCCAAAGGCCTCCAGCACGCAGGTGGACTTGAGCAGCACGTCCTTGACCCTGTGGACACAGAGGGGCCAGGGGCTCAAGGCAAAGACCCCCCATCCTGGGAACAGTGTCGTGCTGCTAAGCCTTCCCCATAGACACCACAGCATCTCGGGATGGGTGGAGAAGCTGGCTGAGAGGGAGCTGAGGCCAGGCCTCCCAGTGCTTACCCTGGGGCCCTGCGAGGGCCGCTTCACCTCTGAGATGCTGGGAAGTGTATTTGCCAGACTGGCTTGTGCTTGACTTGGTCTTTGCCACACTGAGCCCAGGACAGGCCCTCGGCAGATGCTGCTGTCTTTGTTTCTCATGGTCACCTCATCTCCCTCCCAGACCTCAGCAGCCTTGGGAGGAGGGGCTGGTCTGACCCTTCCCCAGGACCTCTAGCTGCAGCGGTGGGCAGCAGGGCCAACCACATGTGCTCAGCAACTGACATCACTGGCCCCCTCTGAACCCCACAGCACCTGGCACCTCACACCTCGACAGGAAGAGATGACACAGGGAGCTTCTTCCACAGGCCCCGAGGGTGAGTGTGGCAGTCAGCTCTGATTTCCTGGTTGCCGTATTCCACATCCCCGCCTGGCCTGTTTCTCAGGCTCTCATGCACTCCGCCGAAGGCCACCCACTGTCCTCCTGTGAGCCATTTCAGGTGTCCCTAGGCCCTGCTACACCCCACCCCCCAGCTGCAGCCCGTGCCCCTTGCTGGGTCTTGTCCCACCTCACTTGAGAGGTCCTGGGCATGAGCCAGCCACGTCCCACCCCTGAGTGTGTTGGGGGAGTTATCCGGAGCCTTCCTGATGGACAAGCCCCCTGAAGGAGGCCTGCACTGGGCTCCAGTCCTCATCTCCTGCTTCTGGGTGCCAGGCCCTTCCCCAGCACCTAGGTCCCTGGCTTTCCACGGCCCAGGCCCTACACCTTGCCGCTCACCTCTCCACCTCAGCCCTCTGGCTGGGGTTGGTGATGGCCGCGATATACTGCATGATGTGCTTGCTGGCTTCTGTCTTCCCTGCCCCACTCTCCCCTGCCGGAAAGACAGATGACAGAATTAGCGAGCCTGCGCCCCTTAGTCCAGCTCCCTGTCCCCAACCAAACCCCCAGGCTGGAGCGATGGGGGTTTCTGGGGCTCTAATCACGGCTCACCACAAGGCTGGGGACCTGGACGCAGGAACAAGTACCTGAGATGACGATGCAGGTGTCCCTGGACCGGCGCTTCATTGCCTTGTAGGCAGCATTGGCCACAGCGTAGAGGTGGGGCGGCCGCTCATAGAGCTCGCGGCCCTGGTACTTGGTGATGACCTTGGGCCCATACAGAGGCAACTCCTGGTAGGGGTTCACAGACACCAGCACCTCGCCAATGTAGGTATAGATGCGGCCTGTCTCGAACCTGGACACAGCAGGGCCAGGCTTCAGGACCTGGGCACAGGCCTCTTGCTGTAGCCACATTGTGGGGAGGGCATCAGGACCCTGGTAGGCCAGTGCTCCCACCTGAGGGGCTGAGAGCAGAGGAGGAAGGGCCCAGCACTCTCCCTGCAGCCACTCAGAGTCTGCCCCCACTGTGGCATAGAGTTTGGGGTTCACGTTGTTCTCCACAGGGGTCCTGAGTTTACAGCAATCATAACCCATTTTACCAAGGCAACCAATTTGCCCAAGACCGCCCTGGGCATGGCAGAGTCAGGGCTGGCTTCTGTGGTGGGCCCCGCAGGGCAGGTGGGGAGTAGGGCTGAAAGAAAGGGGCTGGGCTGGGAATGGAGGGAGGGGTCTTTGCGGTTTCCTGAGTCTAGCCCTGGGCAGGAACCCGGAGACAGAAGGCCCACGGCCATGGCCAGCAGCTGCGCTCCTCCCCCAGCACACCCTCAGACTTCTTGACCCTTCCCTTCACAAAGCCAGTTGCCAGTGGGGGCCTGTGTCAGTCCCTCTCTTGACCTTTCTGAAGCCTGGGAGGAGGACTGGCTGGCCTGCTCCTCAGGCCCTACTCCTTCAGTGTGTGGGATCCGCCCTTCCTGGGCGGCAGCCCTGCCCTCAGGTTCCTCTTCTGCCACCACCTCTGACATGGGTGTTCCCCGGCTCAGCTCTTGCCCTTGTACAAGCTGCATGGTCTGGACTGGTCAGCCACCTCTCCGGGCTCACTACTGTCATCATGAACACAGAGCTGACAGTGCCCGTCTCATGTGGTCGTCTTCATGAAAATGGGATAACGTGCACACAATGCTCACTCCTTTCCTGTCTAGCTCTCTTCTCGGTGAACACAGAGCTGACAGTGCCCGTCTCATGTGGTCGTTTTCATGAAAATGGGATAACGTGCACACAATGCTCACTCCTTTCCTGTCTAGCTCTCTTCTCGGGTCAGGCCCTTGGCCTCTTGACTTCTGGGGATCCTTAGTGGGGTCCCCAAGCTCAATCAGGGAGCTTCCCGAGCACACAGCAGGCCGCCTTCGCCCCTCCCTGGGAGTCTGGTTATGAAATCCAGCTGCCTGCATGGCCACCCTGACGTGCCATGCCCTTGCCTCCTGGACTCCTCTCTGTCCTCTGTCCACCCTCAAGGGCAAATTGGGCTCTGATGTTATTTTTTCTACCAGCCATGTTCTGTGACACCCCACGCATCCCCTGAGTGTCATCTCAACCTGGTGAGATTGTTTGAACACCAGGGTGGGTCCTGCCCACTTCAGAGTCCCCAAAGCTCAGGCCGGGCCCCACCCATGAGGTACAGTGAGGGAGCATCAACCAGCTGGGAAGGGCTTGGAAGGAGAGCGCAGCCCCTGGACCCAGTGCCTGGAGCCTGTCTGTCACAGCGGGATTGTGCTCTGGCACTGCCCAGCAGGAAGGAAGGGGCAAAAGTCACCTGGACTGTGTGGGAGGTTGGGTGGGGCAGTGCCAGCCCTAACTCTCCAGCTGTAACAGGGACGGTCGCTTCCTGGTCTTCCACCGTGTCCCTGGGGAAATGCTTTGAGGTGCTCAATTCAGCTGAGCATGGCCTGGGTAGGTGGGTGCCACTGCCCTCTCCCCTGCTGATGGAGACCAGAGGCTTCCCTGTTTCCCAAGGGCCTCTGCGAGGCTAAGGGCTGGGGGGGCCATGGAGGAGGGGAGCCCAGTGCCCCTGGCCAGGGGTCTACCTGAGTTGCAGGTTCTTCATGAAGTCCTCCATGGTCACTTGGTCCAAAAGCACAAAGTCGGGTTTGCCATACTCAGGGCCTTCTTCATCCTCCATCCTGCAGCTGGAAACACCCAGGCCAGGTTGCCCTGGCCTTCTCGTGCCGCAGCAGGAGGGCGGAGGGGAGGGGAGGTATGGGGCAGGCTCAGCTCCCCTGTCAGCCTCCTCCAGGGCTGCAGAAAAGTAGGAAGTGGGTTCTGGCCCTGGGAGGGGCTGCCCTCCCCTCTGAGATGCTCTGAGCCCACTTCCTGTTCCCTGCACCTCACAGGGAGGCTGTGCTTAACGGTCTATCCTACCCGTTTGCATGCCAGGGCCCGGGGCTGAGGCTGGATGCCAGCCCCTCCCCTCTGGAGGGCTCCTGGCTAGCCTCCTTTGGAAGCTCCCATACATCCCCAAACAGTAGGCAAGACTCTGTGGGCTGGTTTCCACCCCTGGCTGCATGTTAGAGTCACCTGTGTGACTTTAAAGGGAGATTTCTTGACATGGTTGTGGTTCCCCACTGTATGTGTCTGTCAACTCAGAACTGAACACTAGGTGAATTTTACTACATATACCTTATACATTAATACAAAAATGAAAAAGGATCCTAATGCCCAAGCCTTTGGGGTGGGAGACTAGATAACATTCTTAACAGATTGTCCAAGCTGCACTGGGGCGTAAATGACAAAGGGTCTTGTCTGACCTGGCCAAGGGACCAGTGGTCAGGACTCCTCACACTGCAACTCACCACCCCAGTGACCTGAAAGGGACAGAAAACCTATAATGTCCTCTGGGTGAAGCTGGCCTGCGATGGGACCCCTGTGCCCCTGATTGACCTTTGCTTTGTACTTCCAGCTGGCCCACCCTCCATGGACAGTGGCGAGTCCAGACACGTGCCTGCAGCCCTCCTGCCTCATCTCAGCTTGCACGGCTCTCAGGGCCTGTCGTCGTCATGCTTTGTCAACGAGGCAGCACATTTAGGAGGTGACCCAGCTGGCCACGGCTCAGATTTGTCTCCAAACACAGCCTTCCTGACAGCAATGCCTGCCTCCGGGACAAGTGGGGCAGTTCTCTCTCATCCCTCCCCTCCCTGGGAGGCCAGAGGGCAGACTTCAGTATCCTCAGCTTGGGTCCTTCATGTGCCACCTTTGAGATATGCCGTACTCAACAAACACTAGTTTAACAACTGTCTTTCAGACATCTCACTTTTTAAACTTTGAAAACATTATTTAATATGCAAGCTATTTTTTCTCTCAGATACCTTAAAATAAATGCATACCTAATAAAATTAAAACTGCTTATCTAAGTACCTGATAAAACTAAACCATGCATGAGCAGTGGTAAGGCGCCTCTGGCCTGAAAACCCCCACATCCGGAAATGGTGCTGGCTCCACCCTGGGCTGGGCCTAGGGTTCCTCTTGGGCAAATTTGGGTCAAGCTTCATCCTTCCAAGCTCTGACAAGTGAGGTTCCCTCCCCACCCCCAGCTTCTGGGCTGGTGCTTTTGAAGGGTTTCCCAAACCCACGCTCTAGAGCCTGGGGAATTCTCACTGAGTCAAGCAGACCATCGTGGCTGTGTTCCATTAAGATCTTAAGAGACACTGAAATGTGAACTTCACAAAATTTTCACCTGGTACAAAAAAGTAATCTTTTGGGTTTTTTTCCCCGTTAACAATTTAAAACTGTCAAGACCATTCTTAGCTCAGAAATCTCGGCTGCAGGCAGTTTGCTAGCCCTTAAGATCTTAAGAGACACTGAAATGTGAACTTCACAAAATTTTCACCTGGTACAAAAAAGTAATCTTTTGGGTTTTTTTCCCCGTTAACGATTTAAAACTGTCAAGACCATTCTTAGCTCAGAAATCTCGGCTGCAGGCAGTTTGCTAGCCCTGGCTTTAGAGGCTGGTTGCTGTGTGACTCTGGGCATGACCACAGGCATGACCACGCCGTCTCCGCCCTGAGTTTGCACAAGCACTTGGCTGCATTGCTCACTTGACTCTCACGTAGCATTTGCTGTCATTCTTACATCTATTGAAACTGAGGCCCAGAGGTGACATCATACCAAAGGAAGTTCCCCGCTGGGTGTGGACTGAATTTGGTGGCTCCTACTCAGACCTCAGGGAAATCCTGGCCTGCTGTTCAGCAGGCAGCACAAATGGTAGCCCTGTTTGCAGCTTTCCCAGGGCATGTCCTTATAGGGTTGACTAGTAGGGGAACAGCTGACAGGTGGGTGGCCAAAGGCAGAGACCACCAGACAGAAGGACAGCAGGAAGGGATCACCACCCACTCTGGCTGTTGTGGGCTGAGGAAACCCTCCTGGACTGGTGGCAGTTTTACTCTCCTTATTTCATCTGGATCAGTTTCAAGATGCCTCCCTCTAGGGGACCCTACTGCCTCATCTTGTCCCTCCCAACTACCCAGCTGCCTCCAAGCCCCAGACTTGCTGACCTGCTGCTGACTGCTGCAGCAGATCCCAAGAAAGTATCCCTTTCCAGTTTTTCAGCTGTCCTATACAATTGTACAATGTAGGGTCTGGACACTTTAACATTTTCATGTCATCTGAGGATATGGGTAGTTAGGTTAGTTGTAGGGGAATGACTCCCCTATGGCATCCTGGAAAGCCTGCACAAACCCACATGGGCCACACAGCTCACCTGAGCCTCATGAGCCTCCTGGAACTGAAGGTAGAGGATTGTAGGAGCTGCTCTGGGGCCACCTAGATTCTCCTCACCTCTCTGTGAGTTGCTGCAGTCTCCTGGGTTCTGAGGAAGCATGAAGCTTCCTGTCAACTCCCCCACCCTGTTACAGCTGCAGACCAGAAAACTGCTCAGAATTGGCTTCTTAGCAAGGGAACATGCCGTACCTCCAGTTGAAGGCCTTTTCCTTTCACCCTTTTTAGTGTATGAGACCAGGACCCAGGGAGCTGGCAGCTTTAGGTACTTTCCCTTTCACTAC
Source organism: Galeopterus variegatus (assembly GCF_000696425.1). Taxonomy (NCBI): domain Eukaryota; kingdom Metazoa; phylum Chordata; class Mammalia; order Dermoptera; family Cynocephalidae; genus Galeopterus; species Galeopterus variegatus. The sequence continues at coordinate 239,990 of NW_007726829.1, forward strand.
ATCAGCAGTAAATTGAATGATAGATGCTCACTGTATCCAAAGTGGCTGAATTTGTCAGGCTTTGGCTGCTGTGACATTCCTTGATAACAGTATCACCAGCGTCTAGCTAGATGAGCTAGACCTGGGTGCAGCCACTGGTGGATTGTGACCAGTTACCTTTCAAATGAACTAGGCGATACTGGGGCACACTGCCCATACTAAGAGTATCAGCTCACATACTTTGGTTTCCATACTTAGGTGAGTATCTTTAGAGTATCTAAAGAAACACAAGCATACTATCAAGCCAACTGCTGAATATTACTGGAACCCACTCCAGGATCTCAAAGCGGATGTTCCTTTATGCCCCATCACCCCCACTGCAGAATTCACCAGTCGGCCTCAGATCTGTGATAATTACCACCACAGCATGCGACCATCAGTCCAAGCAGGTGGCACACACACACACAAGGTGATCACAAGTTCTAAGTGGCTATTGACAAGGAATGAGCACCAGGAATGGTGAACCACCTGGGGCTCCCAGACTTAGCTGTCAACACCTTCAGGAAGGGGCAGGGTCTTTCTCATCTTTGCATCTAGCATATGGAAAGGAGAAACAGAGGCTGAACTGAATCACACATTTAAAGCCATTATTTATTAAGTATTCCTTATTTTTCATTCAGAAGATGCTGGAGGGGCCTGGGTCCCGATCCACAGTGAGGCTCCTCATTCTGGAAGCAGAGCACGTAGTGTCCAAACCTGGAGTCAAAAGAATGTCAAACAAGCAGCCCAGGCCTTGATCCACTCACACCCCAAGCCTGGGCCAAGAACCAGAAGTTCCCGACTCCTAGAAGGGGAGCAAGTGAGGCTTCAAACCTGCTCAGACAATTAAGGTGCCAACATCTGGGTTCAAATTCTGCTCCACTCCTCACTATGTGTGTCAACACGGGCTCGCCCTGCTTCTCAGTATCCACATCCTCATCTCTAAAAATGAGATTAGAAACACTTCAGAGACCTTGTGGAAACTAAGTGACCCGATACACACAACCCTGGATGTTATAAACATCTATTGCCATGAGTGTCAATAACAGAAGTGACCCGAAGTTCTCGACTCCTAAACCCACTCCCACCATGAGCTGAGGCCTCTGTGACTGACCTAGCAGCAGCCACACCCTTTCCAGGCTGGCACACCACTGACCCAAGGAGATTCTGGGGAAAAGGGTGTAGGTTGAAGCTAAACCACAAAGGCAGTCAAATACTATCCCCAAGAATCAGGGCCCCATGAGTCCAGATACTACACAACTGTCCCAAATAGTCTCTTGAGCTTCCAGACAACTAACCTTACTAGGACTCAATCACCTGACTTATAATATGGGAAGGTCAGAATAAATTCACGGGTTTTGAACTTTTTTTGGCCCTGAGACTCACGGAAAACTAACATACAAAGCAGTTCCTGCACTCTTACCCCTGCACAGGTTCCACAGGAATAGCCTGACATCCACTGAGGGGATCTCCTCAGGCCTTTGTAGCTCTGGCATCCTGGGATTGCTGCTTCTGAAACTCCAAGGTACGGCAGACACCCTTGTGCCACGTGCTGGGGCAGGAACACAGAGTGGAGCTGCTGGGCAGAGACAGCTGTCAGGAACTGGGCAGGTCTGAGATGCCCCCTCCTTGCAGCTAGCTTGCCAGCTTCACGGATGCTGGCAGAAAAAATAGAACTCCTCGAGCAGAGACAAAGGACAATTGATTATTCATGGCAAAGCAGTAGCCAGCATTTTCCACCACCCTCCTAAGCCCCAGTTTCTATAGGGTGATATAAGCGGAGTTAGAAGGCACCTGCACAAGCAAGGGGCTGCGCTATAGGAAAGGCACCTTGAGTGCAGGACTCATGATCTTTTACTATGGACAGCAAGCATGCCTCCGCTCTGCCCTGGAGGAGGCTGTCTGCTGCATAAACATCCTTGAAAAGATTACCTGGGACAAAGGGCAGACAGTGCCTCATTCACAAGACTGTGGAAACATGACACTCCCAGAGAAGCGCTTCCTGACAGCAGGCCTGAAGCTTTCAGTAGCTGCTCCTAGACTGAAGAGACAGATAGTCAGCTGGAAGCCTCGACCTTCGAGAGGTGACCCCACCACCCAGACAAACACAGGAGCTGTGCTGCTTGTGCTATGACCAAGCTGGCAATACTCTTCTCACCCTACTTCTTCCTTCCCTCACTGCGCCCAACAGTCCTCACACCAAGACAAGAACATAAGTGCATTTCCCTCCAACTCAAACTTCCCACCCGCTTCTAGATCCCAGTCAGCCTTCCTGGCCTGGCATACTAAAAAAAAGCACAGGATGTAGGGTAAAGGGACCTAGTGTCAAACCCCCATCTGCCAGTTTTTGGGTCCCTCTCATCTGTACTGGACCTCATGTACTACCTCATGGTGTTGCCTCGAATATTTAACTGTGTGAAAAATGAGCAGGTTTGGCAAAATCCAGGCAGTTAACCAACATTAGCGCCCTCCTCTCCCATGAGGTGTTCCTTTAAGATCAGCATACCCACCTCGCCCTCCATTAGCTCCCAGGTATTCAGCCCTTCTGCAGAACAGAGCCTTTGTTTCTCTTTGCTTTGCCCTCTAACTATAAATACGCTGTACCATCGGTCTGTCAGGACAAGGCTCTTCCCTGTTATTTCTCTCTACTCTGGTTCAACTCTCACCATTTAGCTTCTACTCTGGATCAACTCCACCTCTCTGAGCTTCATTTTGCACTTATAAGGCTTTTAAGGACATAATAAAATTTGTACTGAGCTTGGAGCATACACACACTCAGTGAATCCCTTTGCACCTTTTACACCAGTATTGTCCAAAACAACTTCTGCAAAGACAGAGATATTCTCTATTCTGCATGGTCTGATATGGTAGCCACATGTGGCTACTGAACACCTGAAATGCGGCTAATGTGACTGAAAAACTGGACTTTAAATTTTATTCAATTTTAACTTAACCATATGTGCCAAGTGGCTGCCACATCAGATGGTGCAGATCTGTACAATGCACAACATCCCAGATCCAGAAGGGAGCAAGCAATTGTCTGAAATTTCTATAACCTTGCTCTGGATGGAGCAGGGCAAGGCCTCAAACCATTTCGAAAGTGTTCTGGCAAGCACTGTAGGAATGCATAGGGTCACTGCAGACCCAAGCACGCTGGAGGCTTGCTGCCCACATTCACCCAAACTCCCCACACCCCAGGCACCTGGCAGTACACTTTCCGTGAGACCAGCCCCTGCAGTAGGTTTAGGGGAAAACAGACCATGGAGCTGAATTAGGCACAGTGAGCTCAGTTCCAGGAGCCTGCAGCTACAGGTAACTCTCAGGGGAACAGCCTTTCTGGCTGAGGGAGTAAGAGAAGGTGTAAACTAGTATTAAATAGATCAGACAACAGGAGCTAGACTTTCACACCAGTCTCTGAGACACTATAATTCTAGTGTGGTGCTTCTTAAACTCATATGACCACAAAAATGTCCATACCGGCATGTAGTTATACAAAAACAGCGGTTTTTTCCTTATTCTCAACATGTACTTTATATCTTGCAAAACACTCTGAACTAGGGTATAGACCACGACACATGAGTAGATTCGATAAGGTCTTTCCCCACGAAATAATGGTTGAGAGAAAATGTGGGCCCAGTTCCGCGAAGGCGGAGATTGGGCCTCCACAATGTGACTTACCGGGGCATCTCACAGAACAGCTGCTGTGACAGTCCTACTTCGCGGGACCGTCCACATGGCCACGACTTCCACCTAGAAGGAGACAAATGCAGTCAGCTCCAGCCTGTGTCACTGAACCATCACCCAGCTCTAATTCATCGCCACGCCTGAATCCCTCTACAGCATCTCTTTTTTCATTATCTTTTTATTTTTTTGCGGCTGGCCGGTACAGGGATCGACCTGGACCTTGGTGTTATCAGCTGCACGTTCTAACGAATGAGTAACCGCCCAGCCCTCTACAGATCTCTTGAGGCGGGCTTACTCACGATCCAATCCCCAGCGGGGTCCCTCGAGGTCTCGCAGGAGAAACCCCTCTTCTCTTCCGAACGAGACCCTCAGAAGGACTGCGTGAGTCACCCTATGGCCGCCCAGTCTTCTCCGGGGAAAATGCTCCAAACACTCTCGACTGTCCCTCGCAAGGAAGCAGCACGCGTAGGCCCGGCCTCCCGCCACAGAGTCCTCACGACCCCGACCCGGGCTCAGGAAAAGGCAGGCATCGCCTGGGAGTCCCGATGGCGGGGGATGATGAAGACGCCCGGGAGTAGGTAGCCGGGAGGAGGGACAGCGGCGATCACCAGCCGCCTCACGCCTGGCGTCGGTGTGCCCCGCCCCGAAGCCGCGCGCGCGCGCCACGTGACCACGTCGCGGGCAGATGAGGAAGGCGCGGGCGCGGGGGCGTGGCCTAGGGCGCTCGGGACCCGGCGGGCTGGGGCCGAGTGAACGGGGTGTCGTAGGATTGTAGAGTGTTCTGAAGGGGACTGCTCGATTTGTAGAAGATACGGACTACATATTCAAGGGTCTTGAATATGAGGCTGGAAAAGCAAGTACTTGGTTCTGTAGGTAAAGAAAAGCCAAGCAGTGTCTGAAACTCCTATTTTGTGTGTAGCACCTAGTAAACACATTCAATCACTTTACAGAATAGATTCTATATTTCGTTAATGTCAAAACCCTAAGACACAGGACTATTACTTCCAGATTACTAACATGGAATCTAATGCTTACTCAAAAAGGTTAAGTGGTTTGCCCCAAATCTAGAATGCCCAGGGCCTGATGCAGGTTGTCCTAGCACAGGGAAGGTGACCAGGAAAAGCAGAGTAAACAAATGTAAGGTTTGTTGTGCAGATTTAAGTCCCTGCCTTCACTGATAAGGGTCTCTAGTAACTTAGAGTCATCCTCTTCTTCATGGTACAGAGCAGACACCCTTACAAATGGAGATTTCTTTTATAAATGTAAATTTCCCTTACAAAAGGGTAGCTTCTGCTATTTCTGAAAATAATTAGCTCAAAATAATCCTTATGCCAATGAGGCATATTTTGGGGTAGCATATTCTGGTCTCTTACAAATGAATGCCAGAAAAGAAAATTAGCAAGTTGACTCTGGAACAATAAGCAGTTATAACCAAGGAGATGTCAAAGTGGGGCTTGCAAGATTGCCTTGGTTGGGGGCCAAACAGGACTGCTGTATTTCTTTTTAAACAATGTTTAAAATTTTAAAATTTTTATTGAATCATATTTGATTATACATATTTTGGGGGTTCAACGTTGACATATGTTGATCAAATCAATATTACTAGCATATATATTGTTACAAATCTTTTTATTCTTTATGCCCTCTGTCCAATCTCACCCTATCCCCCTCTCTCACCTCTGATAACCCTAGATTTCTTCTCTCCTTCTGAAAGAGTAATGGTTACTTCTGTTGATTTGTTGCCTAGATAATCTGTCCAATGCTGAGAAGTGTGTTCAGGTCCTCCAATATTACGTAGAGCAGATGCTGCTTCTGTCACTCCGGAATGGGCTTTGGGGAGAGAGACGTCCTCTTCTTTTCTTTGGTCTCTTCTGGTGACTCTCCTTGTGTCAATGCATTCCAGTGGCTGGTGGACCATCTGTGTGGTGGTTGTGGCATCTAGCTGCTTTCGTGGCAGCTGTGGTTATTGTGGCTGTGTTGGGCCACCCACATGGATGTGATTTTTTGGCATGCTCCTTGGCACTGGCGATGTACCTGGTTGTGGGAGTGGAGGGGGGGTGGTCCCCAGCTTCGTGCCTCAGGGCCCCAGGTGGTCCCTGAGGTGCTGGCAGTGTGCCTGGTTGTGGGAAGGGGTTCTGGTCCCCGGCTCCATGAGGATGGCTGTATTTCTGAGGAGTTATATGATATAGAGTTGGTTTGGTCCTTCATGATTTAGAAGGCTGGAAACTGGATATTATAAATTCATTGAGACTTCACTGTAACCAACTCTAAAGGGACTAAGTCTTTCCTTCATTGATTAAGTCAACACAGATTCATTACATGCAGGGATGGCACAGTGTGAAGTGTTGTATGGCATATGCCAAAGAGTAACTCAGAGACATCTAGTTATTTGCAGGCTGTGAGTTTGCATAAGGACAATTGACTGAGAGGGACAAAAAGGGAAAAACTGGTCAGCCTCGGGAACAGTAAAAAGATCAACTTTAAAAAAATCAATTAGCTGGAATCTAGCCAAGATGCAAGTCTGGGGACATTGTCTTTGAGTAGGCCAATTAAGGGTAAATTTTTAGTGTTTAGGGGTTTCCTGAAAACCCAAGATTCTAGCTGGGAAGCATCTGTGTGAAGCTGTGTCCAGGCAGTATTGCCAGTGTCTTTCCAACTCAGTGTGGCCAGGTGTTCATCATCTCCCTCATTAGAGTTTCTAAGAGGTGTGTGGAAATGTCCCTTCCTTCAAAGGAGCTTATAGTCGAGTACAGGAAATGTCCTAAACGTGGTTTTCTCTAGCATCATAGCCACACAAATTGCTCTGGGAACCGGAGGAGGGAAAAATTGCACCCAAAGATTTATTGGAAGAGGTGATACTTGAGCTAGGTGACAAAGTCCAACAGCCAAATTCACCAGGAGTCCAACAAAGTTGGGTTTATTAATGTGCTGCAACCACCTGAGGAAGGTGGGCCGCCTTTTATTATGAGGGGGTAGGAAGGGGGTTTTGTAAGGTTTGGGCTGGCCCTGAATAATTCTGAGGAGGGGAGAGGGGAGCTGGGGATCAGCTCTAGATTGTTGCTTTCATGAAGTGTGGGTAGTTTAGTAACTGGGTATCTAAGTCATTTTTGATCAAGAGGTGGGAGCCTCAAAGCAGGCTAGAGAGTTGTTGGTAAGGAAGCAGTAATTGCTCAAAAGAAGGAGACTATTGGGGCACTTTACAGTGGAGGTATGATGTTGGGAGAAATATTGCTTTCTGTTGTCATTGCAGCTGGTCTTATTGAGGTCTGTTATGAATACACAAACAGAAAATGGCCAGACCATTTATACAACTAGAACTCTGACCTGCAACCTACCTAGAAAACCAACTCATTATCTACAGTAATCAGCCCAGGAAACCAGCCTGCTGTAAGACAGATTTGAAAGAAGCCAGACTGCTGTCTCCTCACAATCCAGGAGGCTAAACAATAACTTCTATAACACTCATCCCGAATGGCTACGACTTGATTAATAACTGAGAGCTTCCCTAATTTTTATCCCCACTTCCAACTTAGGACCAACTAGAAAAAGTAAAATATGTACTCCTAACCAATCACATGGATGCCCTGCCTCCAGCTTCCCCAGGCCAACAGCCTCTAATCAAGGCATTCCTGGAGCCTTCCCTTTTTCCACTAGAAGGCTTACATACTCCTCTGCCTACCTTTGAGTCTCTGCCAAATGCAAGTGATGGTGTCAGACTCCCTTGTTGCAGCAAACTGAATAAATAGCTTTTGCTTTTCTCATTTGGTTGTCTTTATTTCCAGTTTTCGCCATCTGATTATGAGTAGGTGGATTTTTACTTAAGCATGGGCTTGTGTATGCAGAGATGAGGAAAAGTCATTCTAATGGGTAGGGGCAGCCTGAGGAAGTCAGCACCTCCAGAATCAGGCTAAGGGAAGGTTTAGTAGTGTTATTTATTGCATTACAAGGCTGGCCGATTCTCAGTTGGTTAGAGTGTGGTGCTGATAACACCAATGTCCAGGGTTCGATCCCTATACCAGCCAGCCACCAAAAAAACCAAAAACGGAAAAGTCAGTTTATTGCATTACAGAGTGATAAATGCGGAAAGTTACATTAATGGAAGACTGCAGAAGACTTTAAACATCAAACCTTTATTTTGTGAGTTGTGGTGGAATAATGACAACCACGTTTACTGCACCTTTTTTTCCCTGGCAGCTGGGGCTGGCAGGTGCACTGCAACATTTGTGTTTGTGAATGTGGCAAGCTGGCTTATAGCAGAAAGTAGACTGAAAGGGCATTTCCTGCACCGCTGCTTTATCTGCCAAAGGGACTGGAATACCTTTGGGGAGTGCTAGGTACCAACTATTTCTTTGGTATCTGTATCAAACAGGTCCAATCAGGAGACAGAAACTCAGTATAGGAAAGATTTAATATAAAGAATTATTAAGTATAACAGGAGGTTAGGGTAACAAGAGATTAAAGAAGACAAGAACAGTAGACAGAAGGAGCAGCTACTATTCTGAGGGCTGAGATAAAGCATCCCAGGAAGTACCTCCACCCCCTCCTCACCTCACTCCCAGGGCTGAGACCCAGACCTTGTTGGAGAGCGCATAGCCTCAACTAGCTGAACAGCACAGAACTTCTGGGAGAACTTGTTGGAATTCTGCTCTCTAGGGTGCCAGGGAAGGCTGTTGATGGGGAGGTGTCTTGCTGAAGCACTGGGATATAAAACTTTCCGAGGGCGTTGCTGGAGGAAACTCCTGGCTGCTGGGTTCCACTGGCAGGTGTGCACTGCAGAAGCCAGGTGCTGGGGAAGCCGCCCCAGCTGCGGAGAACCTAAAACTAAAGAAGCTACCCTTGATGTGAGAGGTGGGCACTGAGGAGGCCTCTCCTTCTGCAGGCACCTGCCAAGAGCGCTCAGCAGAACCAGGCAGCCAGTCCTTTATGCTGGCTGTGCTTAACATTGCGCCCTCTGGCAAAGGAGAAATGCTTAAATGGCCCAGCTCCACGTTCTCGTAGAAGGAAGTGAGAAATGAATGTAGAGCTGAGAGACAATACATTGACAATTGGCACAGTATCCAATATTTTTAAGAATCAGCTGAGACAAATATTGGTTTCCTTTGGTTTCAGTTTATGTTCTAGTTGTGTTGCAAGGTCCTTACTGGCAATTTCATTTAGTGGCAAAATAGCGGGCCTGCTGGTGACTCCGATTTGCAGTTTGATTTTGGGCAAAATCACCTGATTCCCTGGACCTCGTCTGTAAAATGTGGTAATTATTCTAGATGGCTGTTAAGGTTCCACGGCTTTATTCTTATAGGGTCTGGACGCCCTTGCTATTGGAATAATATTTTCCTGATGTGTCGTCCAAGAAAGGAAGGTATTAGAACAGAAAGAAGGTCAAGGGTTCGGAGTTCCAACCGGCCAGTCGCCTTCCCCGCCCCCCAAAACCAAGGCATTTTGCTGTCCGGTTAGCTCACCTGGGAGAGCGTGGTGCTGACGACAAGTGTTCGGATCCCCTTAGCGGCCAGCCGCCAAAAAAAAAAAAACGGAGAGGAAAGATTAGAAAAGGGTTTCCCTGAGGCGGAGACAATCAAAGGGGATAACAGAAGAAAAAGGAGGAAGTGGCGTCACACCCCGCCCCTGGGCGGAACGCCCCGCCCCTCCAGAGGCCCCACCCCTCCCCGCGGACCCCGCCCCCTACCCACGCAAGTGAGTCCGGTCTCTCTGTGAGCGATGCAGACCGGGAAGTCAGACGACCTAAAGATGGCGGCAGAGTTGAAAAATTGGAGCTGCGCGCGCTCCCGCGGCCTTGAAGAGGCAGGGAGAAGGGAGTCGGGTCCGGCCGGCTCTCGCGAAGGGCGCGCGGCCGGCTAGGGGCGGGGCAAGGCAGGCGCGTTCTCAGTGGCCCTGAAGAGGGCCTTGTGGGCTGTGGGCGGGGCCTCCTCGAGGAGCGGGGCCTGCGCGCTCAGTCCTCACAGAAGGGGCGGGGCAGGGTGCCCTCGGGCCCGGAAGTGCGGGCGCGGGGCGCGGCCGGGGCGGGGACTGCGGGGCTGGGCGGGCNAGGGTTGCGATCCGTTGCCGGACACGAAAAAAGACAAAAAGGGAAAAAAAAAAAAAAAACTCAATAGCCACATACAAACTTATTTGAATCATGATTCAAACAAACTGTAAAATAAAATACATTAGGGCCCTAATGAGAAAACGAATATTTGCATGATTACTGGATATTTTATAATATTTAAAAATTATTGTTCAATTTTTAGGATATTTATATTTTCATCACATTAATTAGTGAGGTTTTTTTGAGATATGTACTGAAATATGAACAGTTGAAACAACATGATATCTGGGATTTGCTTCAAAATTCCACAGGCTGGAAGAAAGTAGATGTATATAAGCAACGGGGCTTATGGCACAGCAAAAGTTGATAATTATTGAAGCTATGTAATAGGTTCAAGGGATTTCATTATGTTATTCTATTTGTGTATGTTTGAAATTCTCAGTGATAAAAACTTTAAGAATCAAGACAACGTTTGCCTTTCTCTAGCCTTCTGACAACTGTTCTGTTTTTTCTTATTTACTACAGGTGTTACTAGAATAACAACATCAAGCACTTTAACTTCTGCAAGTTGCATTTTCTCTTCTCAGAGGTTGGTGGTCTCTGCTGTGCCCTGTTGGTCTCTGCTGTTACAGGAGGGCATCCAGGGAAGCAGCACAGATGAGCTGCAGAGAGTGACAGCTGCAGGAAGGGATGCTCTGCAAGTGTGCTGGACATGCAGGATCTGGTTCTCTGGTATTGGAGAACTTTCTTGGGTCCATGTGCTTCTAGGTCATCCTGAAGACTCAGGACTGGTGAGTCCCTGTGTATTTTGGTTATTACCCCCATTTAAGATGTATGACTTGCAAATATTTTCTCCCATTCCTTGCGTTGCCTTTTTGTTTTGTTGATTGTTTTATTTGCTATATGGAAACCTTGCAGTTTCAATTTTG
>NW_007726829.1:251572-255668 GCF_000696425.1 Galeopterus variegatus
GGGGGGCGGGCTCTGGACAATGGTCTGGCGGGCTTCTCGGCGGCTGCGGACAGGAAGCGCCGCGCCTTTCCGTGGGTGCAGCCCGGCACGGAGCCTTCCGGGGCCTTCCGCGGCGGGGCGGGGCTGTGGAGGAGTGGGCCGGCGAGGGGCCACACGGTGTCCGGTAAAAGCACAGATGGGCGCGCTTCCCGGCCCGCACGCTCGTGGAGTGTCGCTCTCACCTACAGCCATTGCGTGGTTTCGGTGACGTTACATTTGGCAGTGGGGTTTAGGACATAGTTCAAGAGGCTCCTTAGTTCGTGTAGTTTTAAAAATATGGCTTTAATTACAGGCTAGAGTAGTTGATAAAGAAACAACACTTTAAGGAGACTGGAAAACTGATGTGGGATAAGTTATTATTAAAGTGGAAAAGGGGTTTAATAAAATGTATCCTTTTCAAATAAATGCTTTATAATCTTCATGTCTTGCCTATCATTTTCTTTTTGACCAATGTGTGTGCGCACTTTCATGCACAAGTTTAAAACACACCTTGATAAGTCCTAACTGTGATCTTATCACCTGGAACTCTGCAGAGCAGACACTGTCCTTTCATTGACGACTCCTCTGCCTTGTTTTACAAGATGCCCCATTTTTAAAAGTCGAATGTAGCCAGATGGCCTTCAGGGAGCCCTGTGGTGCTGCTTCTCTACTTTCTCTCCACTCATTGTTTTGTTATGTTAGGAACACGCATGTCTAATTTAGATACAATATCAACTGCGGTTACAAAGATGGTTTAAAGTAGAAAAACAGCCCAAGAAAGTGATTCAGCTTGCAAGCATTAGAGTAGAGAGGGGTGTCGTGCACCTCTAGAAAAGGGGGAAGCTGAGCAGCATCAGAGGAGGTTGGTAGGAAAGGAGATGTGCTAACCCAGTGACTGCTTAGCAGGGACCAGCAGCAGGCCTGAGTGGACGATGCTGAGCTTTGCTGGAACTGAGCCGGCTATTCTGGGGAATGCAGGCAGCTGAGAGCGCTAGCGACCTTCAGCTCCTCAATGTGCACAACTTATATTGGCACCTGGCCTTCCTCCCTGTCTCTGCCAGGCAAGGATGGAATAGACTGAATGTCTTTTGGAGCCTTCTACCAGCTTTGGTAGAAACACTAAACATTCAGCAATATTAAGAGAGAAGCAGTAAGACCTTCCTGAGCTTTTGGAATAGAACTGAAAAACCGGTAAAACTATCAAGAACTTTTCTTTTTTTCATTTTTTTCTGGCAGCTGGGCGGTGCTGGGTTCCTAACCTGTGAGTGAAATACTGTGATTTGTAGAGAAACTGCAGGTAGTTCAATATGCTCAGAATGGAAGGTGCAAGTGTGAGGAGCTGGGATGGAAAAGGCTAACCCAGGTCCTGGAGGGCATGCCGTGCAGCTGGGCTGCTGTGTCCCTAGCCCCTAGCACAGGGCTTCTCTGTGGAAGTCAGGCTTTGTTGCAGACTGATACTTTGTAAAATGCAAGAAACTCAATAACTAGGAATGTGAAAAAATACAAACCACACAATTTTTCTTTTTTCCTTTTTGGTGGCTGGCCGGTACAGGGATCTGAACCCATCACCTTGGTGTTATCAGCACCATGCTCTCTGACCAACTGAGCTAACAGGCCAGCCCCCCCCCCCCAATTTTTAATTGGGGGCAATGAAAAAATTTAGGCATAGACAAGGTTTTTTTTTTTTTTTTTTAAAAAATGACCGGGAAGGGGATCTCAACCCTTGGGTTGGTGTTGTCAGCACCACGCTCAGCCAGTGAGCAAACCGGCCATCCCTATATGGGATCCGAACCCGTGGCCTTGGTGTTATCAGCACCGCACTCTCCCGAGTGAGCCACGGGCCGGCCCTAGGCATAGACAAGGTTAATGATTAATTTCATCGTCCCTATTTTTAAAGGAGGTAATCAATTGTTATGTAGTTGCCTAAGCCAGGAGTTTTGTGTTTTCTTTGTATTTTGCCAGTTGCCTTAGCTCGTTTCCTGTAGGCAGGCTAGACAGAGAACTTTGGGGTGTGGATTTTTATTCAGGCTGTGACTTCACACATTTTACCTAGTATACCCTGCCCATCTCAAGATGGCAGGACATTCCTTCTCTGCTTCTCCAGTCAGTGTGCGATCACCTCCAACTTATGAACTTTGGAGCTTAAATCATTCCAATTACTGTAAATTAACCGGAGATACCTGTCTTAAACTCATACACAAATTGAAGCTTAAGTAGCAGAAATAATGACTTCATAGTGTTACACAAGTAGTTTGGACATTTAAATTCTCTTTCTAGGTTAGCTCCTTCAAAAAAAATGCAGATTTAAATCTTTGAAAATGTGGATTGGTAGGCTTTTTCCAGATTTTAGATTCTTGTCTTGGTGTCTTGTCAAGCAGTAATTCAGGCTTGTTCTATTGTGGCCCCTTTTCCTTGGGACACAGGAATCAGTGAGCTGCCAGAGAACCGATGGACCCAAGTGGATTTCATGGACAGTGGTCCCAGGTGTAGTCCTGCCCTTCTCAAGGTACTGGGCACGTCTGGTTATGGTGACTGTACACCTGGGATTTCCTTGAGCAGGCTGTAGTTCATTCAACAAACATCTGTTGAGCCCTAGTTGTGTCCCATGAAACCCACTGGGTGATAGGTATGCAGGAGGAGCCAGTGACCTTGAGGAGCTAGTGGGAAGACAGCTCAGTCCTGGTTATGTATGGAAGGATGAGTGCATTAACAGAGAAGTCCACCGGCCACTGGAGGCATGGGGCCCAGGACAACTTGGGAGCTGCCTTCCTGTCCTGATATCTGGTAATTTTTAAACTGCAAGTCCTGATTTGGGGTTTGGGGAATAAGCTCCTGTTTTGGACCCACATTTCCATGCATTGTGGCACTGTTCTTTCAAGATGTAATTCCTTTTTGTAGGAAACTTAGGTGTACACTTGAGTTGGGTTGTGTGTGTTTTTATACTTGACTCAGACAAGGATTACATCCATTTGGCTTTTTCCCTGTTGGGGTCTCAGCTTCTGCCTCTGCTCATAGGTCTTCGTTCATCCTACCTGGTGGCCATGATTTCAACCTGAACAAAGTTAAACATTTGCGTTGATGTAATTCATTTGCATTGCTTAAAAAAAGGTTATAAGCTTCTCTAAAAGTGTAGAAGTGAATATTAAATGATAATAAGGAATTATTATTAATTTTGTTGGGTATGATATCTGTATTATGTTTTGTTAAGTTCTGATCTGATAGACATGTGTACTGAGGTATTTATAGGTGAAATAATATGATTTCTGGGATTTGCTTTACTCAAACTAGATGTAAAAAAGGAGGGGGAGTGGCTGAATGCTTTGGTAATGGGTATACATTCTGTCTACTTTTGTGTATTTTTGAGAGTTTCCGTAATAAAAAGTGGGTAGGAACAGATCCTCTAGGTTACAGGCCCTGGGCTAACACCTCGCTTGCCTGCCGAGTAACCCCAAGGCTAATGTCTGTGCAAATTTGGGAACTTAGGCTGGAAGAGCTCCTTTTAAAGATTGGTCACTGCAGTTCCCAAAAAGCCAGGCCTTCTCTACACTGACCCAGTGCCCAGACGCGCGTGCGTGCGTGCGTGCGTGTGTGTGTGTGTGTGTGTATGTAAATGTCTATAACTAAAATGAAAGTTTAAAGGACTGGTACTTACTATACAACACACTCAGATATTTTTATTGTCTTCTTTTTTTTTTTTTTTCCATTAAAAAACTGCTGGTCATGACCTACTAAATTGCCTTTATAACTAAATTGATTCTGTAACTGTCACAAGCTGAAACATGGGTTAAGAAAGTGAATTTGGGCCTGCTATACCTTATTTCATCTTTCCTCTTGGATAGTTGTCATGGCAATTCTTGGGTGGCAACTTGTTGACCCTGGGTCAGGAGGCTGGAAGACCAGGGCAGGATGTGGAGGGCAGAGACCCTAAGTCAGGTGGCCGGTAGACAAAGCTGGAATGACTGGCAACATGAGGCTTGTTACTCTTCTGGCTTAGAAAGTTATCTTTTATATGGGCCGGCCCGGTGGCGCACTGCTACAGTGCGCCGCTTGGGAGCGCGGTGGCGCTCCCGCCGCGGGG
>NW_007726829.1:256574-258277 GCF_000696425.1 Galeopterus variegatus
GGTTCGGATCTCACATGCAGACTGGTTCCCGCTCACTGGCTGAGCGAGGTGCGAGCGCGAGGGTTGTGATTCCGTTGCCGGTCCCGGTCCGGTACGGGCACGACACTGAGGGTTGCGATGTGTTGCCGGACACGAAAAAAGGAAAAAAAAAAAAAAAAAAAGAAAGTTATCTTTTATAGAATACTGTGTATTTATTAGTTTTCACCATATAGTCGGATTCCATAATCATAATTTAGATTCAGAGAGCACACCAGAATCTTCCAGTGCTTCTTCGAGGGGAAGATAGCATAGAGGAAAACATTTATCTTAGCAATAGTGCTGCAGTGTGGAGGGGCGCACCCTGCAGATGAGAAGGGCTCTGAGCATTCTGTCCCCGTGAGGTCAGTTACTGTTGACCTGCCTGTTTCTTCATTTCTGTCACCAGTGTCCCCTTATCATCATCACTCTGCAGTGTGTGAGTAAATGGCCATGATCAAGTCCTGTAAATCTAACTGTTCAGCATTTAAATTATCCTCTCTATTTTCTCAAGTGTCTACAGTGAGAAGAGGGTTAGGGACTTTGGAAAGTAAGCTGCTCACACCTAAAATTAGAGAAGGGCAGATGTGTCAGTAGAGACATCGGGTAGATGTTAGCCGATTCCAGAGGGGGACCAGGGATTGTGGACTGAAGTTCAGAAGTGTAGAAGTGGAGACAGCCTGTCACAGTGGTGCTGTGAGAGCCTGGGGCCGGGGGAGTTTGGTGTTGGTCCTGTGTGCACCTGAAGCCATGGACGGTGTTCCACAACTGCTGGTTCATTTATCCATTAAATGTTCGTCAGCACTCACTGTGCCAGGCACAGACACCAAGGAGACCGAGCTGTGTGGGATGAGCCTGCGGCCTCAGAGCAGGAGATGAAGCTGAGGACAGATGGAGAAAGCGGGCTTTGATAAGAGTGATCAGGAAAATGTTTCTCTTAATGAAAATTTCAAGAATAAGTGTAGAGAAGAGCGTGTAATGAAGCCCCCATTCCTAACTTCAAACAGCGTTGATGTGTGGGCAGTCTGTTTCATGTGCACCTTCTCGTCCCTGCTCCCCCAACCGTGTGCTGTGGCCCCATCCCCAGGACCTCGGGATGTGACTGTATTTAAATGGGGACTTTATTAGTGCCATGCTCTATCTACCTGAGTTAACCGGCTACCCTATAATAGATAGGGTCTTTAAAAAGGTGATTTATTAGTTTTCACCATATAGTCGGATTCCATAATCATAATTTAGATTCAGAGAGCACACCAGAATCTTCCAGTGCTTCTTTGAGGGGAAGATAGCATAGAGGAAAACATTTATCTTAGCAATAGTGCTGCAGTGCGGAGGGGCGCACCCTGCAGATGAGAAGGGCTCTGAGCATTCTGTCCCCGTGAGGTCAGTTACTGTTGACCTGCCTGTTTCTTCATTTCTGTCACCAGTGTCCCCTCATCATCATCACTCTGCAGTGTGTGAGTAAATGGCCATGATCAAGTCCTGTAAATCTAACTGTTCAGCATTTAAATCATCCTCTCTATTTTCTCAAGTGTCTACAGTGAGAAGAGGGTTAGGGACTTTGGAAAGTAAGCTGCTCACACCTAAAATTAGAGAAGGGCAGATGTGTCAGTAGAGACATCGGGTAGATGTTAGCCGATTCCAGAGGGGGACCAGGGATTGTGGACTGAAGTTCAGAAGTGTAGAAG
>NW_007726829.1:259504-266479 GCF_000696425.1 Galeopterus variegatus
CACGAAAAAAAACAAAAAAAAAAAAAAGGTGATTAAGGTAAAATGAGGTTGTTAGGATGGGCCCTAATCCAAACTGTGTCCTTATAAGAAGAGGTTAGGATACAGACACAGAGGGATGACCATGTGAGGACACAGGGAGAAGACTACAAGCCAAGGAGAGAGGCTTCAGAAGGAACCACCTTGCCCACATCTTCATCTGGGGCCTCCGGCACTGTGAGAGAGTAAGTTTCTGTTGTGGAATGCGCCCAGCCTGTGGTCCTTAGTGCTGATGGCCCAGATAGACTAATGTGCCAAGCCACTTTGAAGCAAACCTTAGAAGTCAGTTTGTCAGTAGATGGGAGTGCTGTGGTCCTGGGATGGGTTCCAAGGACCAACTGGGTCTGCATGTTGCCTTGGACACTAAGGGCCGCCAGAGTGACAGGATGACCTGCATCATGCTTTGTGTGGATCATAAATCAGAGCTCGCTGTTTGTGGTTGGGAAAATGTGTATGGCATTTCAGGGTCAGTAGAGCGAGGGACGTCTTTGTCACCTGGGACAGGCTTTGTGCTCAGGAATCTGCGGTGGGAGGAATGGACCCCTCTGCATGTGTCACTGTGTCATTGTGGACGGTAGACCCTTGTTAGTGCACTTTCCATTTCTTGGCTTTCTTATTCCTCAGTCCAAGGATAGCAGCTGTTGAAATGATTACTCAGGTGTGAGGGCATTTACCTTTGGATTTTCAATTGAACCACGAGGTGTTTGTTTTTTAGTAGAATAGGACGTTTTTTCCTTAGCTCTGTGCCTGTGCCAAAAATGTGACACTTTTTTTTCCTCCCAAGTGTGCCTGAACAGTAACAGTTTTTTGCTTGGATTGTGTTAAGAATTAGGGCATTTGATCGCAGGCATTAGATGTGCTCAATGAATATAATCCCCTTTAATAGCATAGTGGGAGTTGGAATTTGGGCTTTTGTTTGCAGCTTAGGATGGTATATCTTGTAACCCAGGGAGGTGGAAAGAATAGTTGAATTCTGAAGGTGAGAAAACTGGTCAGCCTAAATCCATGGGGTTACTGTTCCTAAGGGAAACCTGGTGTGCTGTGTGACTCGGTTGGGATATGCTGTTTCATGTATGTTGTTACTGTTAACTTTGAGAAGAAAAAGAGAGAAGCCTTTACTTAATCTTTATATCCATTCTATAGTTTAAAATTCCATGCAAGTTTTCCCCCAAAATCTTTTTTGTTTCTTTTTTCTTTTTTTTGGTGGCTGACTGATACAGGGATCAAACCCTGGATCTTGGTGTTATCAGTACCATATGCTCTAACCAACGGAGCTAACAGGCCACCCCCCCCCCCAATCTAATTTGCTTCCAGTGTTGTTATCATGTACTCTTAGGTCAGGCGTGGTTTGCAGTATAGACAGTCCCTGACTTGATGGTTTTACTTACAATTTTTTTTACCTTATGATGGTGCGAAAGTAGAATGTATTCAGTAGAAACCGTACTTCAAGTACCCACATAACCATTCTGTTCTTCATTTTCAGTACAGTATTCAACAAATTACATGAGTCATTCAGAGTTTTCTTGTAAGATAGGCTTTGTGTTAGATGATGTTGCCCAACTCTAGGCTAATGTAAGTCAGGGAGCACCTGTATTCATTTTCCGTTGTTGGTTTGGGTGGGGACACATGTTACTAAAGAGGTACCTTGGACAGGTTTGAGTGTCAGTTATGTTACCCTGCGTGTTGACTCTCTGTCACATGTGAGAAAATGCCCCAGGTCTGATTATGTCTAAGTGTTTTGTTACTGCCATTAGATGGGTCACCCTAAACAGCTCTTACATTTTATGTTCTTATGTTCTTAGACATAGTAACTGAAGCCCACCTGCACATCTGATGTCAGACCCAGTTTGGGCTCCTCTCTACAGTATTATCTGTCTTCACACCCACTCCTTGAAAGAGGATTGTGCAGCCTCTGTCTCTGCTTTTTCCAGCCTCTTCCCTTCACCCCCAGCATTTTATGATAAAATTTTTTGAATACACCAAAGTTAAAAGGCTTTTACAGTGAATATTCCCACATCCCCCACCTAGATTCTACAACTAATGTTTGCTGTACTTGTTTTATCCAATATCTAGCCATCTATTCATCTCTCTACCCACTCACTGAAACATCTTATTTTTCTGGTGCACTTCAAAGTAAATTGCCGACGTTACTTCACTTTGATCTAAATATGTCAGCATGTATGTCATTAACTAGGGTTGAATATGTGCTTACGATTTTCTTTTGATGTAAAGTTTATATGTGATGAATATGCACATCTTCAGTGTACATTAGCTAAATTTTGACAAATGCATACAACTATGTAACCCAACCCCCTGCCAAGAAATAGAACCTTACCATCACTGAGAAAGTTCCCTTGACCCCTTAGAAAGTCCCTCCTACAAGGTACCACTGTTCTGATTTTTTAAAATCACAAATTAGTTTTGTCTGTTCTAGAACTTTATACAAATGGATTCATACACTATATATTGTTTTGTGCAAGGATCACTTTACTCGGCATGTTTTTAAGATTCATCCATATTGTTGTACATATCAATTAGTGCTGAGTTAGTATTCTGTTGTATGTATGTGCCACAATTTGTTTATCCACTCACCTGTAGTTGGACATTTAGCTTCTTCCCTGTTTTGTATTCTTATCAAACAGCTGCTGTGAACATTTGCAAATGAGTCGTTGTGTGGACATATTTTCATTTCTCTTGGCTAAATTCCTAAAGATGGAATTGCTGAGTTATATGGTAACTATATATTTAACTTTCTAAGACACTGCCAAACTAATTCCTACTAAATTTTTGTCTACTGATTTTATCAGTTATTGAGAGATGGGATGTTAAATTCTCCAGTTATTAGTTTGGATTTATTTTTCCCTTTGTTCTGTTAATTTTGGTTTCATGTATTTTCAAAGCTTGGTTGTTAAGTACATATACATTTAGGATTGTTATGTCTTGGTGAAATAAATCTTTTTCTTTATGAAATGATCATCTTTATTTCTGGTAATACTCCTTGTCATAATCTCTTTTGTCTGATATTAATATAGCCACAATGCTTTCTTATGCTGTGCATTTGCATGGTGTGTCTTTCAACATGTCTGGGGTTTTATATTTAAACTTCATGTTTTATAAACAGCATATTGTTATAGCATGCTTTTTTTATCGAGACTGACAGCTTGTGCCTTTTAATTCTGCCATTTACATTTAATATAATAATTGACATGGTTGTGTTTAAGTCTTTCTTCTTGCTAATTGTTTTATTTCTCCTTTTCTGTTTTCTTTTAGGTTAACTAAACATTTTTAGTGTTCTGTTCTGTTGCTTCCTATTGCTATTGGCTTTTTTGCTGTATCTCCTCTAGGGATTATAGTTTATCACAGATTGCCATAACTTGTCACAGATTGCAATAAATTAATTATACACTATTTCTTTCTTGTACAGTGTAAGAACCTGTTAGCAGTATCATTCCATTTATACTCCCTCCTCTTCTTGGTGCGGTTTTTGATATATGTTTTACTTCTATACATGTTATAAATCCAACATTACATTGTTGTTTTTGCTTTAAAGGATTGACTTTTCAACTTTTTATATTGATGTAATTCTAAATTTACATTAAAGTTGCAGATAGTACACAGAGCACCCATAAACCTTCCACCCAGATTCCCCAGTTGTTAACATTTGAACCGTTTAAGAATAAGCTGCAGACATGATGCCCCATGACCCTTTAACACTTCAAAATGTACATTCCTCAGTATAGGTGCACTCCAACCTCACCTCACTGACACCATCACAATCAGGAAATTGATATCCATTCAGTATCACCATCTAATTCATGACCCCATCCAGGTTTGTTGATTGTTATGATAACATTCTTTTTTTTTTCTTTTTCTGTCTTTTTTTATTTTTATTTTTATTGAGTCATAATTGATTATACATATTTTTGGCGTTCAACGTTGACATATGTTGATCAAATCAATATTACTATCATATATATTGTTACAAATCGTACTTATTCTTTACGCCCCTTGTCCAATCTCTCCCCATCCCCCTCTCCCTCCTTCTCCCCTCCCCCCTCTAATTACCCTAGATTTCTTCTTTCCTTCTGAATGAGTAATGGTTACTCTGTTGATTTGTTGCCTAGATGATCTGTCCAATGCTGAGAGGTGTGTTCAGGTCCCCCAATATTATTGTAGAGCAGATGCTCTTCTGTCACTCTGGAATGGGCTTTGTGGAGAGAGACATCCTGTACTTTTCTTTGGTCTCTGCTGGTGACTTGCCTTATTTCAGTGCACCCCAGTGGCTGGTGGACCATCTACATGTTGGTTGTGGTGTCTAGCCACTTTCACAGCAGCTGTGGTTATTGTGGTGGCTGTGTTGGGCCACCCACATGGATGTGATGTTTTTGGCATGCTCCTTGGCGCTGGCAGTGTGCCTGGTTGTGGGGGTGGGGGTCCTGTCCCTGGCTCCATGCCTCAGATCCCTGGACAAGCCCCGAGGTGCTGGCAGTGTGCCTGGTTGTGGAAGGGGGTTCCGGTCCCTGGCTCCAAATTTTGCATTTGGCTCACATGTCTCTGTAGGCTCCTTGAATCTGAAATGGTTCTTAGTTTTTCTTTGTCTTTGATTATGATGTTTTTGAAGATTATCAGTCAGTTACCTAGTAGAACGTCCCTCAGTTTGGGTCTTTTTTTTACTCATGACCTCATGTATTTTTGGTAGGAATACCATAGAGATGATGCTTGCTGTTTTCGCTCATCATGTAAGGAGACATGATGTCGATTTGTCCTAATACTAGCAATGTTAACTGTGATTACTTGGTTAAGGTGGTGTTAAGTTCTTCTTCTTCTTCTTTTTTTTTTTTAAATATAAATTAACCCATTTGTTATAGGCTAGTGATATCTCAAATGGTGGAGTTTCTACTGGTCTTTCAATTCCTGTAGTCTTCCGTTAGTGGACTTATGATGGCAGAAGTACTGATGTAGGTCCAGGCACAACCCGCTACAGTTTTCATGCAGAAACCACAGTGCTAGATCCCCACTGCTCATCTCTTCATCTTGGTTTTGCCACAAAAGGAGCAAGTGTACTTGGCATGCTGACTGATTTCAGTTTTCTTCACCATTTTCCACAGGGAGGCACTATAGCATGTCCTGTATTTACCTACAATCCTGACCTTCTTGGTGCATTTAGCCATATTACTGCAAACTCGGTCCAAGCCCAGAGAGCTAGTCTTATTTTACTTTTAAGACTGTAATCTTAGACTATGATTATTTATTTTAAAGCCCAAATTGTCCCAAACTCAACCAGTGGGACACTTTAAGTTGGCTCCAGTGTCTTTATTTTTTTTTAAGTTTTAATTTTTAATTTTGGTAGAGAACATAACATTTACCATGTTAGCCTTTTTAAGTGTGCAGTTCAGTAGTGTTAAGACTGTTCACATTTTTGTGCATCCGGCATGTTTTTAATTTAATTTAATTTTTATTATTTATTTTTTATTTTTGGGCAGATGGCTGGTATGGGGATCTGAACCCTTGACTTTGATGTTATAACAGCGCTGTGACCATCTGAGCTCACTGACCAGCCCTCATCCAGATTGTTTTGATAAGTCCTTGTCATCCTTTGAATGCTTCCTTATATTTGGCAAAACAAGATATTCCAGGATAATCTTATACTGCCTGTTCTAGCCCTGAAAACAGACATTTGTTCAAGATGCCCCGGTTGCTTTTAGGGAAATGGTATTTAGTAACCAAGATCTGGTCAGTAGGTGTGCCTTATCAGTATGAGTATGGTATTACTTATAGGTCCTCTCAGCAGACAGAGCTAGGGAGTTTTTTACACACACACACACACACACACACACACACACACACACTCACACTCACACTCACATTCACATACACCTCTTTTTTGTCTGTATGTTAAAAACTAGAGTTCATGCCGATATCTCTAATTTTTTGTTTGTTTCTTTTGGGTGGCTGGCTGGTATGGGGATCTGAACCCTAGACCTTGGTGTTATGACACTGTGCTCTAGCCAGCTGAGCTAATTGGCCAGACCTTCCTGTAGACTCCTTAACATATTTATCAAAGTTATATTTAAAGTACTTGTCTGCTAATTTCAACATCTGGGATATTTGTGAGTCTCACTAATTTTTCTATTGACTTTGGGCCAAATTTTCATGTTTCTTTACATGTGTAGTAATCTTTTATTGGGTGTTGGACATTGTGGATGATGCATTGTAGGGATCTGACTTCTGAACAGTTTTGAGTTTTGTTACAGCAGGCAGTTAAATTAGTTGTGGATTATTTTGAATTTTGGAGGCTTGGTTTTACACTTTGTTTTGGTAGATCAGTTTTTAATCTTTGTCCTTACTCCTAGAACAAATCTCTTAGTACTGGGATATACTTTTTACTCCTAAGGTATGGGTGGCCCCTGTGTGTTTTTAAATGGACAGACTGGGGTGTATATCAAGTCCTGCTAACTTGGCCTCTACCCTGCAGTTGGGCAGCTGTAATCTCTGCTCAGCTCTTTAAACTTCCAACCTGTTGTGTTCTTTCTGGACTCTATGGAGTCTAACCTTGACGTGTGCAGTTCAGAGTTCAGCCAAAGACTTGAGGGGAGCTTATACTCAGACCTTGGGCTACTCTTTCTGTGGGTCCCTCCTTTCCTGGATTTTCCCCTCAATTTCCAGCTTCTCTGGCAGTCTCAAATCCTCTGAGACTGGAGAGCACCCTCAGGAGTAAAGCAATATAAAGGTGAATTTTGCCTGATGATGTTCCCTTCTTTCAAGGGTCAAGCAGATTCCTAGTTTGTTTTTACTTCTGGTTCATCTACAGTGCCTTCGGAAGGCTGTTTTTCATATTTTATCTAGACTTCATCACAGTCTTGCTTGGAGAAGGTTAGTCTGATACGGTCTCCCCTTTATTGTGGGGAATAGGAACCTCTTTTTATTTTTTGGTTTTCT
>NW_007726829.1:267333-268780 GCF_000696425.1 Galeopterus variegatus
GCACTTTATCTGTGGGTTACTGTAATCTACTTAAAGAATAGTTTTTTTTATGGACATTTAGCTTGTCATTTTTCTCTGACAAGTAATGAAGCGATTAGCCTTCATACTAACCTTTCATGTGTATATAATTCATTTGTAGGGTTTATTCCTGAGAATGCAGTTGCTGGGAAAGCAAATGTGCATTTGTAATTTTAGGAGATATAACAAATTGTTCTCTGTAGTAGTACTGAGTTTTATTCTTAACAGCAGTTTATGACGAGAGTGCTTGTTTTCAACCTGCCTGTGTAGCACATTACCAAACTGTTGACTGTTTCCCAGTATGATAGATGAAAATGGCATTTGCCAAAAATTTTGGATTTTATTTTCCAAAATGACCTTGTGAAATTTTTCTAACTAGAAAGTACATTTACATCTCAGAAAACATAGTAAGATATATATTAAATTAAAAAATAATGAAAGAAATCCTACCTGCTGGAAACAACTATTTTATTAGAGTCTTTCAGATTGCTTTCTTGTATGTGTGTACTTTTTTGTGTTTGTGTACACAGTCTTATTACCATGGTATCATTTATTTCAAACACTCGCGTAATGCCCACTGGGTAAAAAGCTTTCTGGGGAGCTATCTTCCCAAATCTCACTCCACTGTCTGGAGAGGGGTCTTAGTGCCCATGGGCCCAAGAGCACTGAGTGCTGTGTCAGAAGAGCAGAAGGCAGTGGGTCAGGTGGATTTAAAGCTGTGCACCAGGCACCCTTCTCCCTGTCCCTCAGGCCTGCAGAAACCTGGTCTGCAGAGTGGGTGTTGTGAGAGTGGGGAGGAGGGAAGGGAGCAGGAGCAGGAGCAGGGAAAGAAGGGAGGGGGAGAGGGGAGAAAAGGAGGAGGAAGGGGTGAGGGGAAGAGGGGCAGGGGAGGAGAAGAGAGCCAGGGAGGAGGGCTGGGTGGTTCTCATTGCCATGCTGAAGGGTGGTAGCTGAAGCTGGGTCTTTGGGCAGGATTTAGTGAACTATGAGTCATGACTCAGTGGGTCATGAAGTCAACCATATAGGTAGCAACCATTTTTTACGTAAAACGATAAGATACAAGACTAAAGTTAGAGAACTTAAGGTAAAATCCTAGTAGGTTCGTTTTGAATTAGAGCTGTTTGAATTTATGATTTTTCTTTTTTAAAACCAGCTATTTCCTAGCTGTTTCCATTGAAAACACTGGAAGCGCTGGCAAACTCAGAGTGGCGAGGACACCTGGTACTTCACCATTGTCTGAATTCTGTTTCAAGTAGTGTGCTTCTACTGAGTGGGAGGATGTGACTTTTTTGCCGTGAAATCTGTACTTTGGAAGGAGAATGTGTCAAGCACCGGACCAGATGGAGACCGTTGGTCTGTGCTCCCTTGGCATTCATAAGTAGGCCGCGTTTTGTATGCTTCAATGGGGATCATGATTTTTTTTTTTTTT
>NW_007726829.1:269759-276728 GCF_000696425.1 Galeopterus variegatus
ATCCTCCAGTGTATTTTTCAAAAAGTTTTTTAGCATGGAAAGATCCTAAGACACTGCAAGTGTGTAAATAACTATTTTACCTTCAAACTTGATTGACAGTTTGACTTAAATTTCTAGATATAAAATAATTTCTCCTTAGAATTTTAAAGGTATTACCATATGCCCTTCTATCACGACACATCCAATGTGGATCTTATTCTTGTTCTTTTACAGGTAACCTTTTCATTTTTTTCTTTTTGGAAACTTTTAGAATTCTCTTGAAATTCTGTAGTTTTTATAAGGATGAGGCTGCATCTAGGATGTTTCTTTTACATTCAGCATGCTTGTCACTAGGCTTTTTCTGTCCATAGAGTTGTGTCTTTCAGTGGCTTCTTCTGCTATTTGTGTCCCTCTTTTGATTCTTATTCTCTTATTCTCTTCTTAGGTGACTGCTAGACTTTGTGGATCTGTCTCTATGGTGTTTAATTTTTCTCATATTTTCTAACTTTTTATCTTTTTGCTTTATGTTCCAGGATAGGGTTGGCAAACTTCATGTAAAGGGCCAGATAGTATATATTTTAGGCTTTGTGGGCTAAGAGGCAATATTGAGGCCATTAAGTATATAATGGCCTTATATAATAAGAGAGAAAATGAATTTGCACAAAATTTTTATGGACAAAGTTCAAAACATAGTAATAATTGAGTACAACTTTTTATAATATGGTCTTCTGAGCGGAATTCTTTTGGGGGGCTAGCATTTTGCTTAATTAGGGTTCAAAGTTAGTGCTCCCTCATCAAATAGATGGCAAATGTTCATTTGTAAAAGGATTTGCAACTGTGGGCTACAGCAGGCAGGCAGGCCTTGGCCCACTCTGCAACTCCATTTTATTATCCTAGTGAACTTTTTATTTTGGTGATCGTATTTGTAATTTATGAGATACTTTTGTTCTCTGTTCTCTCTTTTTCACAGCTGTCTATTCTTGTTTTACGGGTGCAGTTCTTCCCCAATGTCTGTAAATTGTGCCTGCTTCTTTCTGTTTGCTCTTTGGCCTTTCTGTTTCACATGGATTGTGGGGATCACTGTGTGAAGGAAGGATGGTGTGACTAGTGTTCCAAACATGTGAGTTTCCTTTTTATTCGTGTCTGTTTCTCCAGAAATGCCCTTCCCCCTTTCCCCTAGTAGTCAAAGTAGAAGTGGGCTGCTCTGCTGAGTAGCATCTCTTTCTGTATCTTATACCTGGCTTCCTTTTTTTCCCTTCAAGCCTGCCCTGGAGGTCAGGGGCCCCTGGTTCTGCTCTGTAGAGGCACCTTTTAGAAAGGAGTCTGAGGTGGTGAATCTGCTCTGGGTTTTAAAGAGATAAAGTGACAGTCCATTTAATACCAGATATTGACTCAAGCCAATCTAGATTTAGTACTGCTTTCCCCACTTCACTATACTTTCTACATTCAGGCCTTAAGTAACAATACGAAGCACAAAACTATTATTCTGAAGCAGTCTTTTCAGAATCAAGAAAAATTAAACTTTCTTTGTTGCATTTTAATAAAGCTGAACCATATGAAATTGTCATTTTTATAGGTAAAACACTGTTGAAAATCAGCATTTTGGTTCAACCTGATAGTAATAAATTATATTGGAATTGTTGTGTTTGTATATTGAATGGTGTGACTAGTGTTCCAAACATGTGAGTTTCCTTTTTATTCGTGTCTGTTTCCCCAGAAATGCCCTTCCCCCTTTCCCCTAGTAGTCAAAGTAGAAGTGGGCTGCTCTGCTGAGTAGCATCTCTTTCTGTATCTTATACCTGGCTTCCTTTTTTTCCCTTCAAGCCTGCCCTGGAGGTCAGGGGCCCCTGGTTCTGCTCTGTAGAGGCACCTTTTAGAAAGGAGTCTGAGGTGGTGAATCTGCTCTGGGTTTTAAAGAGATAAAGTGACAGTCCATTTAATACCAGATATTGACTCAAGCCAATCTAGATTTAGTACTGCTTTCCCCACTTCACTATACTTTCTACATTCAGGCCTTAAGTAACAATACGAAGCACAAAACTATTATTCTGAAGCAGTCTTTTCAGAATCAAGAAAAATTAAACTTTCTTTGTTGCATTTTAATAAAGCTGAACCATATGAAATTGTCATTTTTATAGGTAAAACACTGTTGAAAATCAGCATTTTGGTTCAACCTGATAGTAATAAATTATATTGGAATTGTTGTGTTTGTATATTGATCTGTATATACATATATATGGTCACTCATTAATCAGAACATTTAATTAAGTAGCCTGTCCTATTTGCAAGCCATCTGGAATATTCAGAGTCATAAGGGTTTTCACCAGCAACTTATCCAACTTCTCCTTTTCTAGATTAGGAAACTTAACCCTAAAGAAGTTGAAACGAGCTTGCTCAGGGACACACAAGTTTAGTTTCAAAGTACTGACTCGAGCTCATGAGTCCTGGAGGCAAATAGAGGCACCTGTAAGCCAAGGACCTTAGAGCCAGATGTTCCTTGCCCAAGCCCCACCTGGAAATGCAGCTGTCTCTGTAAAAGTCTTGCCGCCTTAGAGCAAGGGCTGAAAATAGCATGGCTGGAACAGTGTTGTTGCCTGTTCCTACCACCAGCGGGGTCTGTCGTTACCAGGAAGGGGCAGTTCCAGTGGTGGTCTCTGTCTGCTTGCACAGTTTCAGCATTTGAATTTGCAGTCTGGTCAGACTTCCACAGTAATGGCTTCTGCTGACCGCTCAGCGCTAGGTGGGAATGCAGTAGCTGCCTGTGGCACCAGCTGCCTGTGGCTTCGCAAGCGGTGAGCAGTAGGAAGACACGCGGGTTTTCCTTGTGTCTCTTTGTGCATGCAGCCTGTTTGGATTTTGCCAGCAGTTTCTGGGTGCTGCCTGCATTTTCAACTTTTTGAAAATTGTAAACAGCTTCACTGGGCTCTGCAGAAGGAAGCTGTGGTTTCTGGTCTTCCTGTTCACTCATGTTTTCTTCAGAAGGAGGGCTACATCCGACCATATTTTTCGACAGGCGCCTAAGTGAATAGAGAATGCACAGTAACTATCGGCAGAGGGGGGGGACTCAGAGTTCCTCCAAAGAAATTCCTCCTCTAACAGAGTTTCAAACGGGGTGTTCCACGGAGAATGAGGTAGGTTCAAACCTGCATGGAAGAGCTGTCCAGAAGATCATGTGGGTCCCTTGTGGGTGGCATTTGTGGCCAGTTTCCATTGTAGCTAGGATGGACTGGTCCCCATGACCCCTGCTTTGGGAGGAGAGGGCGGAGGTGTCATCTGCCGCTTCCTGGCCTGAGACCCTGTGGCTCCTGGTGGAGGCCGAAGACTCCAAGGTGCATGTGGGAGGGGAGGAGCTGTCCCACCCAGGTGGGACGTGTGGGTGGCACATTCATCCATCTTAAGGAAGAAGAGGCCACAGGTCTTACATCTTCCAGGGAAAAGTAATTTTCCTGTGGATTTGTAGTCAGTTGGAGCCCAAGATCTGAGTTGAAAAATGATGTAGGGAAGGTCAAGAAATAGCACCTAAAGCTGTAGAAATTTGTGCCTGGAATCTCACTGTGAGGCTTGCGACAGACTAGGGGTGCTGCGGCAGGACCCTCGGCTTGGACCCTGGCCCACCCCGGTGGCCTCCTGTCACATTGAGGTGCCTTCATATTTGTCATTGGAGCAAACAGGCAGCAGTGTGCAGAGATCCTTGGCAAGTCCTGAGATGGGGATGCATGGGCTGTGTTGTGCCCGTTATTTAGGCCTCTGTAAGCACCAAGGAAAGGTTCTTTTTCCATTGGTAGGCACTGAAGTACTTAGTTTTTAAAAAGATAGTGGACCTGTCTGCTGGCATTGCTGTGACTGCTGGTGTTGAAATGTAGATGAGTAGTGTGGTGGTGCGGGTGTCCATAGGGAGGCTCTTCGTCCTGGAGTTTGTGAGGGAGGGTTCGTTGCAGTGCCTCCGATGCCACTGGGTCAGTGTGATTTATGAGAGGTGGCAGGTGTTGATCCACAGGGACAGCAGCCTCGTGCTATCCAGCTGGCCAGAGTTGCAGCTTCAGGTTTCTGCCGAAGCTGGGCTGCGCTGAGTTTGGTGCCAGGTCTGACGACCGGCCAGCGGTTGCTGTTTGTCTCTCTCCCTCTTTAGAATGGGAATCCCTGGGGGGGCAGGGACAGCGGCTCCTTCACTGTTGCAGCCAAGCATCCCGCACATAGCGAGTACTCGTGAGACACCCAGGGCCTTTTACTTTAAATGTCTTTGTTCAGAGGCAGTCTTGTTTCATTAATAAGACAGCACCTACCTTGCAGTTTATTGTAAGGATTAAATAAGATGCACGTGTGAAAACGCCTCAGCACTGTACCTGTGACGTACTGGGCACTCGGTGCCTCTTAGTTTTCCTCCTCTCTTCTTTCTTAAACTTCTTAGCACTTTCTCCAGGATAATGCTGAGCTTAGCATTTTGCATGGAGAACCCAGCTGGTATGTGTGGCCATGTTATTTATGTTGGCCCCCAAGTATAGGCGACTGTCCTGGGAGTCTGGTTATGTTGGTTCTTGCAGTGGATGCATTTCTTATTGTGGATTAATAAACAGACGCTCTGACTTGCCGGTTAGTCTCTGAGAATTTGTTTAGCAGACCCAGTTCCTCGGAGCCTGTTCACCCAAATGAGCAGATAAGGCTGAGCTTCCGACCTCACACCCTCCACTCTCTTCCACTTGTGGAAGAGAAACTGCATTTAGCTGGTGCTCCCTCTAGGGGCTGAGTTGATCCTTTGGTCTCTTGGGATCATTTTGGCGGTGAGGGACATGTATGCTCAGTAAAAGAGTTGCTAAATGAAGAGTGGATGGTTAAGTGGGCCAAAACCACTTTGTTTTAAAACTCTGTGCATCAATCTGTAGAACATTCAGTGAGTTAAAGAACCCGTGGTGGTTTACTGGAATTCTGATTCTGGGCATCAAAATATTCTTAATTATTTCTCAGTTTATTTTATTTTTTAGTTTTATTGTGGCTGGCTGGTACAGGGATCGAATGTTGGACCTTGGTGTTATCAGCACCACGCTCTAACCACCTGAGCTAACTGGCCAGCCCCTCTCAGTTTGTTTTTTAACTAGAACTTAATTATTTCTCGGTTTATTTTTTAACCAGAACTTCCCTTTAAATTTTCGTGTTCAAAAGCAACTTCAGTTCCAAAAGTCAGAGGTACCCTCTTGTTCAGTTTTGTTTCTGGAATAACAGAGAACCTCCACCAGTGTCCACTGTCCCTACTGCCGTCCCCTGCCGCTGGAAGCTGATGGGCGCCACCTCGTGCAAAGCCCTTGGGGAGAGCTGCAGCAGTTGTGCGAGGACGCGTTTTTCAGTAGTTTCAACATTCCGCTTTCTAGGAAGACTCATCCACCAATCAAAATGATTCGGACATTTAAAAAAAAGCCTGTGGTGCCTGCAATATTCAGGGCAAAGGACTACGGTCAGAGAGACACGCCTGCCTCCACATGGTCCACAGAGGCTGCTGCACCTGGTTAAGCTGTTGTGATTTGGAGGCCTTGGTTGAAGGGACAGGTCCCCCTGGCCGAAGTACTCCTGCAGCCCTGACTTTGGTATTATGGGGTCGGTCTCTCTGTTGATCTGTGAGCAGCCAGAGGGTTACATCTCCTTTTTGTCACCTCTCCTTGTTCCCTGCTGCTTAGGGTAGCACCTTTAAAAACAGGGCAGTTTTAGCACTAATGTGCACCTTTGGGCCATCTTGTGAGTCCTTAGCACTGGCTGGCCGTTTTTATTGTGGATTTAATTCCTGTTACTCTGAACTGATCTTATTTCTTCTGCTTGCCTATGACATCCTTGAAGGCAGGGGCTGTCTCCTCCATCCATAGTGTCCTCCCTGGGTACCTGTCATGGGGTAAGCTCCCGGTCAAGAGTTGGTGCCAGCATTTTTGCCCTCCAACCCTGTGTAGGCTCCGTGCTAGGTGCTGGGGTCACACAGAGCATCAGGGACAGAGGAGAGTGGAGCTGGGCTCAACCCAGGCAAGAACTGCCCCTGGGCAGTACAAGGCGCCCACATGGGCCATTCTGGTTTGCTTGCCCTGCATGCGTTGTGACAGACGCCACCTAAAGGTGCCCCACCACCTAGTCACAGAGGGTCTTTCTTTAGGAGTGGAATTGTAGGATCCGTCCCAGCACAGGCCATAATTCTGTGTGCAGCCTATAATTTTGTAACCTGTACATCAGCACTATAATAACAGTGTAAGTTGCGTGTGGTTTGTGGACCTGTTGATTTGGCGTGGGCCTCTTGGTTGGAGGTTGATCTTGGTAAATCTCTTGTCTCAGAACTGGTTTCCTCTTGTTCCCTCATGTAGGTTAGTAACTTGAGTGGCTAACAGGCAGCTTTGGGAAGAGCAGACAGATGGAACTGAGCTGCTTGCGTGCACTGTCGAGTTCAGAACTCAGTCACTGTCCATGTCACAGCTAGCCATCGTTTAGGAGGAGTGAGCTTTGTGGGGTTGCAGGTGGAAATGTTTTAGGGGCAGCCATTTTCTTCTGGCCAATTTGAGATGCTTGATGTGTGTGGAGATGTAAGCTTCCTTCCTAAGAGCCAGGCTCATGCCATGTGTCTTTGTACTTCCATAACCTCCAGGGCAGGTCCTTGTGCATCATAGGAACCAGGAAAATAAATGAGTGATCCAGTATAATGCATTTGAAGAGTATTTCATTTGCCATCTGGCCACTGAGGGTGGTGCCAGCAGAGAGGAAGTCCCAGTTGAGCGGAGCCTGATCTGTTTTTGGTGGGGCTGATGAAACATGATTTTTACATTGCTAAAGTTACATCACTAAATTTCGAGGGTCATTTTCTATTTACAGTTTATTGTTAGGGGTTGTCTGACAAATCATAGGTGACATTTTCCATCATTCTCCTCTGTGAATCCCATACTGCCACTGCCTGGTCCAAACACCCTCACCACCCCTTTCACTCCCTCCCCTTCTTTTTTTTTTAAAAGATGACCGGTAAGGGGATCT
>NW_007726829.1:276798-290202 GCF_000696425.1 Galeopterus variegatus
TCTTGTTTTACGGGTGCAGTTCTTCCCCAATGTCTGTAAATTGTGCCTGCTTCTTTCTGTTTGCTCTTTGGCCTTTCTGTTTCACATGGATTGTGGGGATCACTGTGTGAAGGAAGGGTGGTGTGACTAGTGTTCCAAACATGTGAGTTTCCTTTTTATTCGTGTCTGTTTCTCCAGAAATGCCCTTCCCCCTTTCCCCTAGTAGTCAAAGTAGAAGTGGGCTGCTCTGCTGAGTAGCATCTCTTTCTGTATCTTATACCTGGCTTCCTTTTTTTCCCTTCAAGCCTGCCCTGGAGGTCAGGGGCCCCTGGTTCTGCTCTGTAGAGGCACCTTTTAGAAAGGAGTCTGAGGTGGTGAATCTGCTCTGGGTTTTAAAGAGATAAAGTGACAGTCCATTTAATACCAGATATTGACTCAAGCCAATCTAGATTTAGTACTGCTTTCCCCACTTCACTATACTTTCTACATTCAGGCCTTAAGTAACAATACGAAGCACAAAACTATTATTCTGAAGCAGTCTTTTCAGAATCAAGAAAAATTAAACTTTCTTTGTTGCATTTTAATAAAGCTGAACCATATGAAATTGTCATTTTTATAGGTAAAACACTGTTGAAAATCAGCATTTTGGTTCAACCTGATAGTAATAAATTATATTGGAATTGTTGTGTTTGTATATTGATCTGTATATACATATATATGGTCACTCATTAATCAGAACATTTAATTAAGTAGCCTGTCCTATTTGCAAGCCATCTGGAATATTCAGAGTCATAAGGGTTTTCACCAGCAACTTATCCAACTTCTCCTTTTCTAGATTAGGAAACTTAACCCTAAAGAAGTTGAAACGAGCTTGCTCAGGGACACACAAGTTTAGTTTCAAAGTACTGACTCGAGCTCATGAGTCCTGGAGGCAAATAGAGGCACCTGTAAGCCAAGGACCTTAGAGCCAGATGTTCCTTGCCCAAGCCCCACCTGGAAATGCAGCTGTCTCTGTAAAAGTCTTGCCGCCTTAGAGCAAGGGCTGAAAATAGCATGGCTGGAACAGTGTTGTTGCCTGTTCCTACCACCAGCGGGGTCTGTCGTTACCAGGAAGGGGCAGTTCCAGTGGTGGTCTCTGTCTGCTTGCACAGTTTCAGCATTTGAATTTGCAGTCTGGTCAGACTTCCACAGTAATGGCTTCTGCTGACCGCTCAGCGCTAGGTGGGAATGCAGTAGCTGCCTGTGGCACCAGCTGCCTGTGGCTTCGCAAGCGGTGAGCAGTAGGAAGACACGCGGGTTTTCCTTGTGTCTCTTTGTGCATGCAGCCTGTTTGGATTTTGCCAGCAGTTTCTGGGTGCTGCCTGCATTTTCAACTTTTTGAAAATTGTAAACAGCTTCACTGGGCTCTGCAGAAGGAAGCTGTGGTTTCTGGTCTTCCTGTTCACTCA
Source organism: Galeopterus variegatus (assembly GCF_000696425.1). Lineage (NCBI taxonomy): Eukaryota > Metazoa > Chordata > Mammalia > Dermoptera > Cynocephalidae > Galeopterus > Galeopterus variegatus. The sequence goes on from NW_007726829.1 coordinate 278,226, forward strand.
TGTTTTCTTCAGAAGGAGGGCTACATCCGACCATATTTTTCGACAGGCGCCTAAGTGAATAGAGAATGCACAGTAACTATCGGCAGAGGGGGGGGACTCAGAGTTCCTCCAAAGAAATTCCTCCTCTAACAGAGTTTCAAACGGGGTGTTCCACGGAGAATGAGGTAGGTTCAAACCTGCATGGAAGAGCTGTCCAGAAGATCATGTGGGTCCCTTGTGGGTGGCATTTGTGGCCAGTTTCCATTGTAGCTAGGATGGACTGGTCCCCATGACCCCTGCTTTGGGAGGAGAGGGCGGAGGTGTCATCTGCCGCTTCCTGGCCTGAGACCCTGTGGCTCCTGGTGGAGGCCGAAGACTCCAAGGTGCATGTGGGAGGGGAGGAGCTGTCCCACCCAGGTGGGACGTGTGGGTGGCACATTCATCCATCTTAAGGAAGAAGAGGCCACAGGTCTTACATCTTCCAGGGAAAAGTAATTTTCCTGTGGATTTGTAGTCAGTTGGAGCCCAAGATCTGAGTTGAAAAATGATGTAGGGAAGGTCAAGAAATAGCACCTAAAGCTGTAGAAATTTGTGCCTGGAATCTCACTGTGAGGCTTGCGACAGACTAGGGGTGCTGCGGCAGGACCCTCGGCTTGGACCCTGGCCCACCCCGGTGGCCTCCTGTCACATTGAGGTGCCTTCATATTTGTCATTGGAGCAAACAGGCAGCAGTGTGCAGAGATCCTTGGCAAGTCCTGAGATGGGGATGCATGGGCTGTGTTGTGCCCGTTATTTAGGCCTCTGTAAGCACCAAGGAAAGGTTCTTTTTCCATTGGTAGGCACTGAAGTACTTAGTTTTTTAAAAAGATAGTGGACCTGTCTGCTGGCATTGCTGTGACTGCTGGTGTTGAAATGTAGATGAGTAGTGTGGTGGTGCGGGTGTCCATAGGGAGGCTCTTCGTCCTGGAGTTTGTGAGGGAGGGTTCGTTGCAGTGCCTCCGATGCCACTGGGTCAGTGTGATTTATGAGAGGTGGCAGGTGTTGATCCACAGGGACAGCAGCCTCGTGCTATCCAGCTGGCCAGAGTTGCAGCTTCAGGTTTCTGCCGAAGCTGGGCTGCGCTGAGTTTGGTGCCAGGTCTGACGACCGGCCAGCGGTTGCTGTTTGTCTCTCTCCCTCTTTAGAATGGGAATCCCTGGGGGGGCAGGGACAGCGGCTCCTTCACTGTTGCAGCCAAGCATCCCGCACATAGCGAGTACTCGTGAGACACCCAGGGCCTTTTACTTTAAATGTCTTTGTTCAGAGGCAGTCTTGTTTCATTAATAAGACAGCACCTACCTTGCAGTTTATTGTAAGGATTAAATAAGATGCACGTGTGAAAACGCCTCAGCACTGTACCTGTGACGTACTGGGCACTCGGTGCCTCTTAGTTTTCCTCCTCTCTTCTTTCTTAAACTTCTTAGCACTTTCTCCAGGATAATGCTGAGCTTAGCATTTTGCATGGAGAACCCAGCTGGTATGTGTGGCCATGTTATTTATGTTGGCCCCCAAGTATAGGCGACTGTCCTGGGAGTCTGGTTATGTTGGTTCTTGCAGTGGATGCATTTCTTATTGTGGATTAATAAACAGACGCTCTGACTTGCCAGTTAGTCTCTGAGAATTTGTTTAGTAGACCCAGTTCCTCGGAGCCTGTTCACCCAAATGAGCAGATAAGGCTGAGCTTCCGACCTCACACCCTCCACTCTCTTCCACTTGTGGAAGAGAAACTGCATTTAGCTGGTGCTCCCTCTAGGGGCTGAGTTGATCCTTTGGTCTCTTGGGATCATTTTGGCGGTGAGGGACATGTATGCTCAGTAAAAGAGTTGCTAAATGAAGAGTGGATGGTTAAGTGGGCCAAAACCACTTTGTTTTAAAACTCTGTGCATCAATCTGTAGAACATTCAGTGAGTTAAAGAACCCGTGGTGGTTTACTGGAATTCTGATTCTGGGCATCAAAATATTCTTAATTATTTCTCAGTTTATTTTATTTTTTAGTTTTATTGTGGCTGGCTGGTACAGGGATCGAATGTTGGACCTTGGTGTTATCAGCACCACGCTCTAACCACCTGAGCTAACTGGCCAGCCCCTCTCAGTTTGTTTTTTAACTAGAACTTAATTATTTCTCGGTTTATTTTTTAACCAGAACTTCCCTTTAAATTTTCGTGTTCAAAAGCAACTTCAGTTCCAAAAGTCAGAGGTACCCTCTTGTTCAGTTTTGTTTCTGGAATAACAGAGAACCTCCACCAGTGTCCACTGTCCCTACTGCCGTCCCCTGCCGCTGGAAGCTGATGGGCGCCACCTCGTGCAAAGCCCTTGGGGAGAGCTGCAGCAGTTGTGCGAGGACGCGTTTTTCAGTAGTTTCAACATTCCGCTTTCTAGGAAGACTCATCCACCAATCAAAATGATTCGGACATTTAAAAAAAAGCCTGTGGTGCCTGCAATATTCAGGGCAAAGGACTACGGTCAGAGAGACACGCCTGCCTCCACATGGTCCACAGAGGCTGCTGCACCTGGTTAAGCTGTTGTGATTTGGAGGCCTTGGTTGAAGGGACAGGTCCCCCTGGCCGAAGTACTCCTGCAGCCCTGACTTTGGTATTATGGGGTCGGTCTCTCTGTTGATCTGTGAGCAGCCAGAGGGTTACATCTCCTTTTTGTCACCTCTCCTTGTTCCCTGCTGCTTAGGGTAGCACCTTTAAAAACAGGGCAGTTTTAGCACTAATGTGCACCTTTGGGCCATCTTGTGAGTCCTTAGCACTGGCTGGCCGTTTTTATTGTGGATTTAATTCCTGTTACTCTGAACTGATCTTATTTCTTCTGCTTGCCTATGACATCCTTGAAGGCAGGGGCTGTCTCCTCCATCCATAGTGTCCTCCCTGGGTACCTGTCATGGGGTAAGCTCCCGGTCAAGAGTTGGTGCCAGCATTTTTGCCCTCCAACCCTGTGTAGGCTCCGTGCTAGGTGCTGGGGTCACACAGAGCATCAGGGACAGAGGAGAGTGGAGCTGGGCTCAACCCAGGCAAGAACTGCCCCTGGGCAGTACAAGGCGCCCACATGGGCCATTCTGGTTTGCTTGCCCTGCATGCGTTGTGACAGACGCCACCTAAAGGTGCCCCACCACCTAGTCACAGAGGGTCTTTCTTTAGGAGTGGAATTGTAGGATCCGTCCCAGCACAGGCCATAATTCTGTGTGCAGCCTATAATTTTGTAACCTGTACATCAGCACTATAATAACAGTGTAAGTTGCGTGTGGTTTGTGGACCTGTTGATTTGGCGTGGGCCTCTTGGTTGGAGGTTGATCTTGGTAAATCTCTTGTCTCAGAACTGGTTTCCTCTTGTTCCCTCATGTAGGTTAGTAACTTGAGTGGCTAACAGGCAGCTTTGGGAAGAGCAGACAGATGGAACTGAGCTGCTTGCGTGCACTGTCGAGTTCAGAACTCAGTCACTGTCCATGTCACAGCTAGCCATCGTTTAGGAGGAGTGAGCTTTGTGGGGTTGCAGGTGGAAATGTTTTAGGGGCAGCCATTTTCTTCTGGCCAATTTGAGATGCTTGATGTGTGTGGAGATGTAAGCTTCCTTCCTAAGAGCCAGGCTCATGCCATGTGTCTTTGTACTTCCATAACCTCCAGGGCAGGTCCTTGTGCATCATAGGAACCAGGAAAATAAATGAGTGATCCAGTATAATGCATTTGAAGAGTATTTCATTTGCCATCTGGCCACTGAGGGTGGTGCCAGCAGAGAGGAAGTCCCAGTTGAGCGGAGCCTGATCTGTTTTTGGTGGGGCTGATGAAACATGATTTTTACATTGCTAAAGTTACATCACTAAATTTCGAGGGTCATTTTCTATTTACAGTTTATTGTTAGGGGTTGTCTGACAAATCATAGGTGACATTTTCCATCATTCTCCTCTGTGAATCCCATACTGCCACTGCCTGGTCCAAACACCCTCACCACCCCTTTCACTCCCTCCCCTTCTTTTTTTTTTAAAAGATGACCGGTAAGGGGATCTTAACCCTTGGCTTGGTGTTGTCAGCACCACGCTCTCCCAGTGAGTGAACCGGCCATCCCTATATGGGATCCAAACCCGTGGCCTTGGTGTTATCAGCACCGCACTCTCCCAAGTGAGCCATGGGCCGGCCCCACTCCCTCCCCTTCTAAGTGCTACTTGTCTAAACTCATCCTGGGTATCAAACTTGTGGGGGATTAAGGAGAATGAAGCCTGAAAAGTGCCGCAAGGATGACCTGTCTTTACTCTGTCTTAGAGCTGGAACCCAGGGATCCATGTGCTGTCCTAGACTGGGCCAACCCCAGCGAGCTCTCAGGAAGCACTTTCTGTCCATTCTGCAGTTTGTCTTGTAGACGGTCTTCTTATAATGATAGTGGTTATCTTAACTTTTCATGCTTTTATATCTTGTCTCAATTTATGTGTAAGCAGCAGGAGGTAGCAGCCATATTCGTCCTTTTCAAAAAATGTAGTATTATGGAAAATTTGAAATATAAAAAAAAGTAGAGAGAAAAGTAAATGAAGCTCTGAGTTCACACCACCCAGCTCCAGCTGTTACTAGCCCTGAGGATCTTATGTCATGGTTACTCCACAGCCTCCCCCTCCTCCAGCAAGGAGTGCTGAGGGGCTGCCTCTGGGAGCTGTGGCGAGTGGGACAGGGGGAATACTCCTGGTCAAATAGAGACTATTTCAGTTCAAGGGGGGTCTATTCCAGGTCAAGAGGGGACTTTTCCAGGTCAAGGGGGGACTATTCTAGATCAAGGGGGGAACTATTCCAGGTCAAGTGGGGATTATTCCAAGTCAACTGGGGACTAATTACAGGTCAAGGAGGTGACTGTTCCAGGTCATGTAGGGACTATTCCAAGTCAAGGAAGTGTCTGTTCCAGGTCAAGGGGAGACTATTCTAAATGGAGGGTCAAGGAGAGGCTATTCCAGGTCAAAGGGGGCTATCCCAGGTGAAGGGCAGACTATTCCAAGTCAAGGGTGAACTACTCCAGGTCAAGGCGGGACTATACCAGGTCATGTAGTTGGATGCAGGGCAGGTCCAATAACCATGTGATGGGAAGAATTTAGCAAGTTACAGGGCTCCAAGCTGGGCCACAGGCCAATCACACATCGGGGGCAGGTATAAAGAGCTCAGGTGGGGTGCTGGACCCTGCTTTATTACCTAGTCTGTGGTCATGTATAGAAAATAGTCTGAGACTTTGGTGTCATCTGTGTAATGACAGCAATTAAAAATGAAGAGATGAATTTATCGTGTATTGTCAAGAATAAAAAGTCATAAAAATAACTGCTGACGTGTGTTTTGTTTGCTCACGACTTGTCAGATTCACATTCAGAGCTTTACATGGATTATATTTCATTGACTCCCCATGGCAGCCCTACAAGGTTCCTTAACCCGTTTACAGATGGTGAGAGCTCAGCTAACCAGTGTGCTTAATAAGTGGCGCAGCCCAGACCGTGGCAGAATAGAGGCAAGCCTCGGACCTAGGAGCATCTGCATTGACATACAGAAGAAAGAGCCAGCAAAGGGCCCGTGAGAGTGGGAAACCCATGGTAGAGAGCCACATAGGCACAGTGGCAGTGCCAGGTAGTGCACAGCTGGAAAACCAGGGATTTTTGTTGTATCGTTTTGCTGAACAAGCCTCCTGATTCTGTGTCTCTGTTAGTGGGTCAGCGGAATAAAACCCAGGTGTCACAGGGCTAACTATTAAAAGGTAAGGAGTGAAACTGAGGAGCAGAGAAAGCTCAGCCTTGGCTGTCAGGGGCTGCAGGGTCAGGAAAAAGGTTGAGGTTTTGTTTTATTTGGAGGGGGCCTTGTGTGCTTGTTGACTTTTCCCCTACTGCTGAAAAGCCGAGTGTGTTAGTCAGTGGTGGGGAGGGGCCTGTGCAGGGCAGGGTCTGCTGGGAGCCACCGGGCCACCACATCCTGCCTCTGTCAGGAGCAGTCACTGATCATTCATCTGGGCAATTGGTGGGTTTGACGAGGCATCCTCATTGGACCACAGATTCTGTGACACCTTTTTTACTGGATTCGGTATATGGTTGGATTTCCCATTTGCAGGGGAGAAACGAAAGCTCTTAATAAATGTGTGGTAATTCATCTCATATATATTTTGTTTGTTTCTGGAAGTGTTTGGTGATAAGGGGAGTTCCAGCTACCATCTGGGTGCTGGGCCACCCCATCCGGGTGGGTGAGCTGTAGGAGGCTGTCATCTCCCTCAGTTATCTGTTGAGTCACAGAGAAAACATGGGGCAACAGTTTTTCCCTCTGACAGGTCACCAGCTTTGGTCTTCACAGGCCTGTGTTTGTGCCATTTCCCTGCTGAGGCTGTGTGTCAGTATCCCGTTTTCTCTGGGTTTGTGTTCCTTTGGGTGACTGGAAACAGGGACCACAGTAAGATCTCTCAGCAAAGGCCAGGCTTTTCCTGGGGCATCACAGGCAAGGCTTGTGGTTTTCTGTCTCTCATTCTCACTTTTGCTTTTTAAGTTTACGGTGATTATGGGATTAGCCTTCAGAACCCTCCAGAGATGCTGAGTAGGGGGTGAGGTTGTCAGAGCATGGGGGCCGGCCAGCTGCTAATCACAGCATCTCCCCTGTTGATCCTTGTGGTGCTCGGTGTCCTGCATGCCAGTGCCCAGACCAGGGAGGCCCTGTTGAGGGAAGGGACTGCCTAACCAGCGTGTGCTCCCTCAGGAAAGGTGCTCCCGCAGAATGTGTTCAGCTGTGGCGATGTCAGCACTAGCCACACCTCCCACCTCCTTCTCAGAGTCCTCTGAAACGATGTGACCCAGCAGAGCCGGGGAGAGCTGGAGCCATGTTATGCTTGGTCTTCCAGGGGGAATCTCCCCTCTTCTGTCCTCTTTTCACCAGCTGAGGTTACTCACCTTCTAAGTGTCATGGGGACAGGTGCAGAGACTGCATGGTGCCCTGCCCTGCCTGACAGCCGTGGAGCCTGGGTCCACAGACTTGTGTGCGTGGCACTTTCTCACCAGTCCGGCAGCACCAACCCCTGCTTGCATGGGGACCATGGTAGTGGTTTTGGCTACATCTGTTTGTTAGCCATAGGGACAACACAAAGCATTTGTCAATAATGAACTCCAATCATTGCCATTTCTGCCTGCAGCCTGGAATTGTGTCGCCATTTAAACGAGTATTCCTAAAAGGTGAAAAGAGTAGAGATAAGAAAGCCCATGAGAAGGTGACAGAGAGGCGCCCTCTGCACACTGTGGTGTTGTCACTGCCCGAGCGCGTCGAGCCAGACAGACTGCTGAGCGACTATGTTGAGAAGGAGGTGAAGGTAAGTCGTCCCGGGCTGCAGGGCGCGCCTGTCAGCGACACAAGTGTTGTGCTGTCTCCAGCAAATGAGAGTGGGGTATACATCCACACAGACGCCTGAGCTGATTGCCCAACCTGTTATCTTGCCTGTGGTCCTATTTCTAATAACTGCCACACCCAGATTCCTGTCTTTGACCCCCCGTTTCTGGATCTTTCTGCGGTAGCAGGCCACCTTCTTTCTCTCGAAGGCCCAGCTGTGTGGTCAGCGAGTGCTGCTCCACCAGAGGAGGGCCTTGGAGCTGGGAGAAAATTCATGACTCCTTTAGTTTGCAGGTGAAAAGAGTTACCCAGTCGAGGCCTTGGGGCTTTGTGGGTGTCACAGTCACAGCTGGGGCCTGGTCCTGATCCAGACCATGCATTCGAGGCCTGTGCCCAAAAGACTGTGCATAAGCCGTGTGAGGTGCATGAGTTGATTTTTAGTCCTTCCCCTAAAACAAAAGGAAATGAATAAAGAGGTATAAAGCCACAAGGTCAGAGAGAATGGGGGGGCAGCCAGTTGGTCAGAGCGTGATGCTGATAACACCAAGCTTCAATCCCTGTACCAGCCAGCTGCCAAAAAAAAAAAAAAAAAAAAAAAAAAAAAAAAAAGAGAATGGGACACAGCAGTGGATGAGGGTGGGCCATAAACCTGGAAGAGAGAGACCAGTGAAGGGGACATAACCTAATGAGAGCTGAGGCAGCTGGGGCCAGGTATCCCAGTGGACACAAAGTCCAGGGGGCTAGGGAGCACAGGGCTGTGTGAATGTCTGTGGGAGGCCCAGCTGGATGACTGGCCCCACCACGCTGGGAGGTGGGGCTGTGGACATGCAACACCTGGCACAGGGAAGGGTCGGGGGAGACCCAGACGGGAGCACAGGGCTGTGTGAATGTCTGTGGGAGGCCCAGCTGGATGACTGGCCCCACCACACTGGGAGGTGGGGCTGTGGACATGCAACACCTGGCACAGGGAAGGGTCGGGGGAGACCCAGACGGAAGGCAAGGGAGTTAAGTCAAAGCCTGTATGTGGAGTGGTGAGAATCCCAACCCCTTTCTCTGTCAAGCTTCCAGAACACCTGCAGCCAGACCTCTCCCACAAGGGGATCCGTAGAAGGGTGGTTAGCAGGGAAGCTGAGCAGCCCCTCACTGGCCCTGGAGTTAGCCTAACCAGCCTGAATAAAGCCCGGCAGTCAGCACCTCCTGACCACACACACAGCTTCTGTCAGCTCTTCAGAGCCTCATTTTAAACACAGGTAGCCAGGCAGATAAGTACACATTTGAGGAATACTTTTAACCAAGAAAGATAGCGACCAAGACAAACACAGAAAATAAACCTGAATGAAAATTGCAACAATGCGGAAAGTAGAAGAAATTAAAAAATATATAATAGTCTCAGAAAGATTAGAGGAGATACTGTTAACAGTGAAACAACAGGATTCTACCTTTAGGTAAAGAAAAGGTTGAGGGGGAGAGCTTTTAGAATTTAAAGTATGTTAATTATATATCTCAAAAAATTCAATAGAGGGGTTGAAAGGTAAAAGTCAATGTCTCCCAGAAAGAATAGCCAAAAGACAAAGAAAGTTAGTTAAAAAATGAGAAAAAGAAAAACAGAAAATTAGAGGATTAATCAAGGAGGTTCAACCTCTGACTCAGGAAGAAAAAATGGAGGAAAGAGTGAGAGGAAACCGCTGAGCAGTAGAGTGAGAATATTCTGTGGAGTTAACTGAGGGTTGTGTCTGCACACTGGGAGGCTCCCATCATGAGGACTGGAAAGCCGTGAGGAATGGAAAGCGAGGCCTCCAGAACCTAAGCGTGCAGGAGCCCGTTCTGAGAAGTTGCTGGAGGATGTGCCACGTCAAAGACAGGGCACGCTAGAAGGAAGAATCACAGGCTCAGAGCCCCAGGCTTGAAGGCAGGGAAGAGTGCAGATGATTCCTGGGGTGACGGAAAAGCCAAGTCCTAGGACAGGAATCTGAGGAACAGGCCAGGGAAGCTCCCAGAGAGGGAAGTGCAGATTGTTTTGTATTTTTGAGTGGAAGAATATTCTGAGAGGCTGCTGAAGAATTGGGGAAGAGTTAGAACAGTCCATAGAAAACAAAGCAAGTGGTGGGGGTGGGATCTAGATTAAACAATGAAATAGTAAAACTTAAAGGCTGGGGACTTCTTTTTCTGGGAAGATGGAGCAGATGTGCTTTTCTCTATTCTTCCCATTAATTACTAGTAAGATCCCTGGATGTTATATGCAATAATGTAAGACCCTGAGAGGCAGAAAGAAGGCAGACCAGCCAGGGATACTAGGACCCAGACAGTGACCTGGTGGTGACCTTCTCAGGTTCTCTTTGCCTCACGTAGCCCAGACTAGGAGTTGAAGAAGCCATCAACCTGGAAACACCAGTAGGTGCAGACAAAACCCCACCAAAAGCCTAAAACTACTCAGCCACAATCAAATACCACAGGAAAAGCTGTGGTCCCACCTCTGCCCCTGCCAGCAAAGGCTGAGGGGGCCACGTCCTCCCCCAGAGAAGGCCAGGTAGGGAGCAGGGACTTTCATCCCTCTGGGCTGTAACAAACCCTGGAGGACCCTTGAGTGGTTCTGGAGTTCAGTGGAGGCCACGTGGAGGGCCTGAACTCACCCTGACCAACAAAGAGAGACCCCCCCCCCACTCAGGGTCATTGGAGGCCACGTGGGGAATCTGACATTTGACCCCCACCTGATGGTAAGAAGATGGCAGTCCCCTCCCCTCAGAGCGACTAAAGCGAATTTTCTAACATTTGTGTCATCAGAGTTCTACAGGGAGAGGAGAAAGGGCATGGCTGAAAATCTTCAAAGATATAATGACTGAAACATCCCTAATTTAGCAAAAGACAAGCTTAGAGATTCAAAAAGCTGAGCAAACTCTAAACAGTATAAACCCAAAGAAATCCACACTGAGACACATCATAGTAAAACTTTTGGAGAGTAAAGACAAAAAATCTGGAAAGCAACAAGAAAAAACCACTTTAGCCATAGGGGAAAACAGGATGACAGCAGATTTCTAAGCCATGAGGACCAGAAGGAAGTGGCACAACATTCTTCAGATGTGGAGAGACCCTGCAGAATCAAAAGGATAATGAGAGAATCCTACAAGCACCTATACACAGACAAACAGTGGGCCAAAAACCAGACCCGTTCCTCTAAAAGCACAAACTACCACAGGTCACCCTGTATGAAATAGATAATTTGAATAGCCCTATAACTATTAAATAAGTTAAATATCTAATTTGAAAACTCCCATAAAAGAAGTCCCCAGGCCCAGATGGTTTCCCTGGAGAATTCTAAAACATTTAAAGAATTAACACCAATTCTACAGTCTCTTCCAGAAAAACAGAAGGGGAGAGAATACTTTCTGACTCATTTTGTGAGGGCAGTATTATCCTGATACCCAAATCAGACAAAAACAGTATGAAACAAAAAGAAATGACAGACACCAATATAGACATAAAACTCCTTAGCAAAATATTAGCTAATAGCATTCAACAATACATGAAAAGAATTATACATCATGATCAAGAGTTTGTTTCAAGGATGCAAGACTGGCTCAATATTCAAAAATATAATCCATTATATTAACAGACTAAGGAAGAAAACTCACATGATTATATCAATTGATGCAGAAAAAGTATTTGACAAAATCTAACACCCATTCCTGATTAAACACTCAGAAAAACAAAATATGTTTATGGACAACGAATAAAATTAAAATAACACAAATTAAAAATGTAATACCATTTACAATCACTTAAAAAATGAAACAAGTATAAATCTTACAAAATGTACAGGATTTGTATGCTGAAAACCACACAACACTGATGAAAGAAATCAAAGATCTGAATGAATGGAGAGACATACCATGTTCATGGATAAGAAGACTCACCTGGTTAATATGTCAGTTGTGCCCATGTTGATACAAATGGACCAAGTCCTTGAAAAGTATAAACTATCACAGGCCACCCAATGTGAAATAGATAATTTAAATAGCTCCACAACTATCAGAAGTGAATGGTACAATTCCTATCAAAACCCCAGCAAGATCTTTTTGTAGATATAAAGATTATTCTAAAATTTATATGGGAAGACAAAAGAAGTAGTACAGCTAAAACAATTTTGAAAAAGAAGGATGAAATGAATCAGACTGCCTGTTTTCAAGATGTACCTCATTGCTACTTCAGTCAAGATATGGTGTCTGCAGAGGGACCGACACATATCGGGGAGCAGAAGTGTGAACCTAGAAACAGACCCATGCAGGCATGCCCAGCTGAGGCATGACAGAGGTGCAAGGGCACGTTAGGGGAGGGAGGACAGCCTTTCAGCAAATGCGCTGGAGCAGCTGGACATCAGAAGGCAAAAAGTGAACCTCACCCTGAGCTTCACACCTTACACAAAAGTTAAATCAGAATGGATCTCGGGGCCGGCCCGGTGGTGCACTGGATAGTGCGCCGCTTGGGAAGCGCAGCGGCGCTCCCGCCCGAGGGTTCGGATCCCACATACAGACCGGTTCCCGCTCACTGGCTGAGCGAGGCACGGGAGCAACACCGAGGGTTGCAATCCCGTTGCCGGTCCCCGGTCCGGTACGGGGGCAACACTGAGGGTTGCGATCCGTTGC
>NW_007726829.1:290511-292190 GCF_000696425.1 Galeopterus variegatus
GGAAAAAAAAAAAAAAAAAAAAAAAAAAAAAAAAGAATGGATCTCGGTCCTAAATGTTAAAAAATACTCTAAAACTTCTAGCAAAATACAGAAAATCTTCAGGATGTAGAGCTAGGCAAAGCATTCTCAGACTTGACACTAGAAGCACAGTCCATAAAAGGAAAAACTGATAAACTGGACTTCATCAAAATTTAAAACTTTTGCTCTGAAAAAGAGGATGAAAAGATGAGCTACAGACTGAGGGGATATTTGTAAACCACATATCTGGTAAATGGCTAGTATCTGGCATATATAAAAAACTCTCAACTCAACAGTAGAAAAAGCAAACAATCCTGTTAGAAAATGGGCAAAAGACAGGGGGAGATATTTCACCCAAGAGGATGTACAGATGGCAGATAAGCACATGAACAACATTATTAACCATTAGGGAAGTGCAAATTAAAATCACAATGAGCTATTACTACACACCTGACAGAATGACTGAACTAAAAATTAGTGGGAACTCGAAATGCTGGCAGGGCTGCAGATCTGTCATACATTGCTGGTGGGAGTGTAAAATATTACAGCCGTGATGGAAAAAGTGTTTGGCAGTTTCTTAAGAACTCAACTGCAGCTGTCATATGACCTGGCAATTGTGCGCCTAAGCGTTTATCCCAGGTAAATGAAAACTTACGTTCACATGAAAACCTGCGTGTGAATATTCAAAGCAGTTTTCTTCATAGTAGCCCCAAACTGGAAACAACCCCAACGTCCTTCAGTAGGTAGGTGTTTTAACAAAATGAGGTCCATCCATACCAGGGAAGAGTGCTCAGCAATAAAGAAGAATAAACTACAGATAAATGCAGCAGACCAGATAGGTCACCAGAGAATTATGCTGCATGAAACAACCTTTCCATCCAGCAGGTTCCATAGTGTATGATTCCCTTTATATAATATTCTTGAAATGACACAGTTACTGAAATGGAGGACAGATTGGGGTTTTCCAGGACGGGAGGGAAGTAGATGTGGCTGTTAAAGGGTGACAGGAGGGACTGTCGTGATGGACATTCTGAGTTCTGACTATCGACGTCTGTGTCCTGGTGTGGTGCTGTGCTGCTCTTCTGCAGCATGTTATCTTTGGGGGTAATAGGGTCAAGCGTGACGAATCTCTCTGTGATGTTCCTTACAATAGTGTGTATCTTAAAAGAAAAAGTTTAATTATAAAGGAATAAAAGATTACGCATGAATAAAATCGTAATTTCACTACTACTTGGCACAGCAGAGTAGTAGTGAATGTAGATAACAAAATGATATAAGCACTAAGTAATGATTAAGTAAAAAATTAAATTGTAAGAAAAAAGGAAGGGGAATTGGGAGAGGTGATATAAGTGTAAATCAGTAGATAATGTCTTAAATTTATAAACCAAGCAATGCAATATAAATTCATTATTTAGAAAAATGGCCCTAGATGCCAGAAGAAACAGAAGACTGCAGCATGGCTGCCTTGCAAGTGGTTTAAGGGGTTGTCCTTGTTGGGACGGGAGATTGTCATTTTTTGTTATGTTATATGATTTTTTAGACTATGTTTTTATTTTTTTTATTTTTATTTTTATTTTTTTCCCTTTTTGTCTTTTTTCGTGTCCGGCAACGGATCGCAACCCTCAGTGTCGCGCCCGTACCAGACCGGGACCGGCAACGGG
>NW_007726829.1:293190-293813 GCF_000696425.1 Galeopterus variegatus
GGGACCGGCAACGGGATCGCAACCCTCGGTGTTGCTCCCACACCTCGCTCAGCCAGTGAGCGGGAACCGGTCCGTATGTGGGATCCGAACCCTCGGCGGGAGCGCCGCCGCGCTTCCCAAGCGGCGCACTGTAGCAGTGCGCCACCGGGCTGGCCCTAGACTATGTTTTTACTTATTTATTTTTTAAAAAAACTTAATTTTTTTCGCTCTTAAGCATTTTTATATATATTTTCTTGTTTATTGTACATATTCATGGGTCACAGAGCTGACCATCAGCACCCAAGATGTGATAATCAGATCCATACTATCAACATGCCCATCACCACAAATTGCAGTTATTCCTCGTGTCCCCCACCCAACCTCTCCCCAGCAACCCTAGGTCTTTTCTCTCCCTCTGCAAGTCCAATGCACTACTGTGGTCTGTCTTTCCTTCCTTCTTTCTCTCTTAGCTCCCACTTGTGAATGTTTGCGTTTTTAAACTGTACACTTTCATAAAAACGGTGACAACAACAAAATCCACCGGTGATGAGGAAATATTGAGTCCCACATTCTCCAGTGTAGTTCTTTTTTTTTTTTTTAAAGCTGGCCGGTACAGGGATCTGAACCTGTGACCTTGGTCTTAT
>NW_007726829.1:293881-300384 GCF_000696425.1 Galeopterus variegatus
ACTTTCTGTCACAGGCCAACATTTCCCACAGCAGGGCTTGCTGTGGCTCGTAGGTGCCTGGTGACTGTGGGAGGGGACTCACACCAGGCTCACTGTATGGTGGTAATTCTGGGCGGGACAATGGATAATTAATCATATCTATGATTCCAAACCCAAGATGCTTCTCTTGTTAGATTTAATGGAATATATGATTTAATTGGATATATAATTTATGTACATGGTACAAAAGTCACATTGTACAAAGATTTTTGGTGAAAAGAAGCCATCACCTCCCTCTCTGGAAGGAATTCCTGACACTAGTGTCTCATGTGTCCTTATACAGGTAGTCTATCCATATGCAAGCACACATGTGCATTTGTTTCCCAAATCTTACATGGGGTGCACTCTTTGCAACTTGCCTTTTCTTTTCTTTCTTTCTTTCTTTTTTTTTTTTTTTCCTAATTTGCACCTTACTTTTTACTCTCAACAATATGAGGGTACTTCAGAAAGCTCATGGAACAAATAGAATTAGAAGATAATGGGAATCAGGGAGCACATACTTTCGGTTTGTCGGGAAGCTGTGTTTCCTCAATCTGCAAAATAATAATAATAGTAATAATAATAATATGCATCTATCCATGAACTTTTTTTTGAAGACCCCTTGTATATATCAATATATCTCAGAGAGTATTCACATTAGGACATATAAAGCTGCCTTGTCCATTTTAATGGCTGCATGGTATTCTATTATATAACTATACTATGTTTTATTTAATCAGTGATCTAGTAACACATATTTAGTTTGTTTCCAACTGTTACACACATGTTTTACTATACCTATAGGACAAACTCCAGAAGTAGAATTTCTGGGTCAAAGGCTAGGTCACTTTTGAATTTGACAGATATTTCCAAATTGCTCTTCGTAGGGGATTTAAGCCAATGTACACCACGAGCAGTCTCTGAGAGTACCTGTTTCTGCACACTCTCAAGAACAACAGTGTGTACTCAAACGTCGTGATCTTTGCCAATCCGAGTCGTGAAAAATTTTCTTGTTACAATTTGTACTTGTAAGTGAGGTCGAGTATCTTCTCACATGGTCAAGAGTCAGATCTCTATCAAACTGTCTTTCTAGATCCATTGACCATTTTTCTTTTGGGTCGTTGCTGATTTTTTTACGTCTTTTCAGTAGTGCACACATGTCTGTTAGTCCTTTGCTGTGCAGTTAGTTGTACATGTTTTTTCCCATTTTGTCATTTCTCTTTGTTTGTAGTTGTCTTTGGTTGGTTCTCTAGCAGTGGAACCTGAAGGTAGGGATTGTGTTCGACGATCTGTTCTGTTAAGAGCATGCTCAGGAGAAAGAGAGGAGGCTGCAGGGTAGTGCAGGGGGAAAAGACTCGCGAGGATTGCAGGCTCAGGGGTTACTTTCAACCTGATCCTCTGCTCTAAAGCCTGGCTTGTCAGTCGTGGGTTAGGGAGCATGAAGGGGGGAGGGCATGCATGGGAGTGGGAGCTGCTGGGCAGCACCGTGAAGAGGGTGCTGGGGGCTCGGTGGGACACGCAGTGCGAGTGCTACACCCCACCCTGTGCCTCCGGATCCATACGCTTCTCAAGTTAAGTTCACTCAGTCCAGACTCAGCTTCTCCAGAGTCTTCTGGTCCTAATTTCTGGAAACCTTTCTGGATGGACTCCAGCCCCCACTACCTTAGTGGGTGCCAAGGCTGCTCTGGTACTCTGTGTCTCCCCCCTTCACTGCCTCTTCAAGGGTCTTCCCTGGCTGATGATTCTGCTAGTCCAGGTTGTCTGTGTCGGGGTCTGAGCCCTTGGTGGTCCTGCCCTTACTGGGACATTGTTGCTAATTTGCCCACTTAGGGACCTGGGGATATCCAGAGACCTGTAAGGGTCCCCTGACCTCTCTGTCCCTACCTCTTCATGGTGATCCAGGTCACCTACCCCTGCTGAGCAGTCGCTCCTTCCTTTGCTGGCTTGTCTGCTGGAACAAAGAGCCCAAAGTGACCAGCTAGCAATTCAACCTTATCGTGTCTCCTGGTAGAAGCATTTTGCCTCGGGGGGCCAGGCTCTCAGAGCCCACAAAACCTGAAGTTGAGTGGGCAGCTGCATAAATTCCCCAAAATGACGATGCGGGTTGATGGTGGTTGGAGCCACTCCTCCTTGGTTTTTTGTTTTTTTGTCTTTTTTGGCAGCTGACTGCTATGGAGATCTGAACCCTTGACCTTGTGGTGCTGACAGCACCACAGTCTAACCAACTGAGCTAACAAGCCTGTCTATTCCTCCATACTTTGGATCTCAAATCCCTGCATTCTCTTACTGGAGACATAGCACCACGTAGTGGCTGTTGGTTTAGGGTGTCACCTCCCCTCAGCTGGCTCCTTGGCTGAGCCTTCGGAGGGCATTCCACCCCTCCATTGGGCTGGACCATTGAATTCCATGGTCACATGCCTGCTGCTGTGCCTCCTTTAGGACAAGGTAGTGTTACGTGCTGTCCCACTTCAGATATCAGACACTCCATGAGTCCTTGGAAAGTGGGGCTGGCTGACACTGCAGGCGGGGGAGACAAGCCCATACCTTGAATACATGCTAATCCCCCCCCAGGAAGAAATGCTTCCTGTTGCAGGGTCAACGGAGCCCCGATGTAGTCAGCTGGCCACTGAGTGGCTGGCTGGTCTCCTTGAGGGAGAACAGCTTATCAGGGTTGCCGGTTAGTATCCCACTGGCATGTCTGCCCCTCGGAAGGGCTGTGGTGCACTGGCTTCTTCCCAAGTACAAGCTCGCTCTTCCTCTCCATCAGCTGCAAGTCAGGAACCCTTTCTGAGGCCATAGGTATAAGCTAAGGGAGAGGCTTCAGTGCAGCACTGCTGGGCATCTGTGGGCCACCTGTTCCTGCAGCTGGCGCTCTTAGCACAGTCCTGGTGTCTTAGCACAGTCCTGGGGTGTTCTGTTGTGCATCCCTTGAGAACATGAGCAGTTCCTGATAGGTTTGAGAAAAAAGTGTTTGGTGCATCAGGGAAACCCTGTATCCAAGACTGTGCTTATTTACTGTTGACTCTGGAGCAACATGGGTTTGACACCTGCGCGAGTCCACTTTTAAGTGGAATTTTTCAATAAATTTATGTACTGTACTGTAAATGTTTTTTTTTTCTCTCTCTCTCCTTTTTTTTTTTGACTGCTGTCTGGCACAAGGATTGAACTCTGGACCTTGGTGTTATCAGCACTGTGCTCTAGCCAATGGAGCTAACCAGTCAGTGCTTATGGTTTTCCTAATAACATTCTTTTCTCTAGCCCACTTTATTGTGAGAGTACAGTATATAATACATATGACATACAAAGTATGTGTTAATCAATTGTTTATTAGTTAAGTTTTTGGGGAGTCAAAAGTTATACTTGGATTTTTGACAGCACAGGGGTCAGTACCCCTACTCCTGCCTTGTTCAAGGGTCAACGGTGGTTCAGTTTGTAGCCGTCCACTGTCATGTGCCACGATCCATGCAGTGTTTGCAGGAGCCAGAATGGGCCTGAGATGGGGACCGCCATCCCTGCATCATTTAAGTCTTTGAGAGCAGCACTGATCTCTGCTTTTCCTGTTGGAAAGTGATACTGGTTTTGATTTACTACTTTGGCCGGGGTTGGGGGCCGGGATTAGTTTCAGGGGCTTCCAAGTGGCCTTATCTTTTTAAACATAGCTCCCAAACAGTCACCAAGTAGCCTTTTCTGCTTCAATAGCTCTTATTCTGCAGGTCAAAGATCAGTGTGAGGGTTCTGCAAACGGCTGAGTGTGTCTGTCCCTATTGCTTGTTATGTATGTTATATTCAGGAAGTGGGAAATGACCACTGGCTGAGTCTTTACCCAGTGGACACACTGAGGTAGACCCGGGCCTGGCACTATTTATGCCTCCCTGACCCTGTATGTTCCTCCCTACAAAGGACCTTGTTGGCAGTTTGGTCCCTAAGTATCAGCATCATCACAGACCCTTGGCCCCAAAACCGTTGAAAGGTTTTCAGTTCCCCAAGGTACTTTTGCCCAGGTAAGTGAAGTCCCTTTGGAAAGAGCTGGGCAAATTGCTGTGGTGTGTGCTGCCCTGGTGCTGCAGGTCCATCCCCATGCAGGCTTGGCCTCTCCTTCACATCTGGAAACTGAGTCAGGGGCTGCTGCTTTCCACTGCTGTGCACCTTGGCGCGCACCTTGGCCTTCTGCTCATTCAGTTTTGATCTCGTTTGGGTATATTAAGCACTACCCTTGTTGGCTCCCCTAGGAACGGAAGCATCCTGTGAGCCATCTCTGTAGGTCCCTGCAGATCTGGCTTCCCCGGGTGCCTGTTACAGTGTCCACCCACCCCCGGCTTCTGCTGTTCCAGGTCCTCTTGCTCTTGGGGAGTACGCCTGGATGACCATGTCTGAGCATTAGCTCCCCCTGCAGGGGCCAGCCAGTCTGAGGTTCTTGGGGTGCCAGGCCTGTTCCTGCACACTCATTAGTGCCATGATGGGTGGAATGCTGTTCAGGTCCTCCCAAGGATTGTGGGCCACTGGTGGGTTCTCCCATCATTCGGTAGACCTGTTCCAACATGCCCACTTCCCCAAGCCTTTTGATACCATTGTGCAGTTTTCTATAGCCTCTGCTTTGTTTGACGTGAGCCGCTGCTTCTGCTGAGCTTCTAAGTGCTGTACCAGCAGCATCTTAGGACAGTTTCTGACCCCTTGTCAGGGCTTAGTGCTGCGTCGTGGGGTGTGCCCTAGTAGAGACAGACTCCTATCCAATTTCATATTCCACCCCCTGGACCCAGCACCTTGGGACCCTCCCCAAGCCTGCTGCCAGCTCCTGCCCATCATGTTGGGCAGTGCCTGTAGTGGGTTGTCTAGCTGGGAGGGCGGAGAGGGCAGACTCTGAGGAGGGCAAGCATCATCTCACGAGACACCCATCTCATCTGAGGCTTGTGTCACTTTCAAGCAAGAGGTGTGGGTGTATGTAGGCAGGGGACAGGGGGTTTTATCTTCCAACAAGAGGGGATGGGCCACTTCTGCAGGCCCAGAGCATTCAGAAGAATTTGAGGACTGAAGTTCTCAAGGGCTTTACCCAGATGTCCCCATCCCACATCTCAGAATCCATTCCTTCCTTGTCAGGGCCCTGACTCTGCTGTGGAAAACTTAGCCATCAAGGCCAATAGATGGAGGTTATGGGGAGGCTGATTTGTGATCAGTGTAAAAACGGACTTACTGTATTCTGTTGAAGATTAGTTTTTGAAGAAATTTCTCCCCCACCTGAACCCCCAAACGAGGTGCCTGGTGAAGTGGCAAGCTGGCCAGGTCAGCATGGAGGTGGGCAGACGGCACAGGGCTGGGTGAAGGGGGCGTGGGAGGCCACCTGGCCACATCATCTTCCCTCTCTCTCATACTAGAGCTTCTGAGCTGGTGACCAGACAGTCAGATGTCCCCGTGCTCTCACTGGTTCATCATGGTCATTTCTCTTGGAGCTGTGCTTTCAACTTGCTGTGACTAATCATCGGTACAGCACGCAGTGAGTGTGCGCCAGCATGGCATTGCCACAGGAAGCACCGGGTGTTGGCCAGGGGACACCAAGAGACAGTGCGTTCACCCAGGGCAGACAGGGAGGCCTTTGTGAGGACTGTCCAGGAGGCGCACTTTGTTCCATCTGGAATTATAGCAGGGATTAGAGCTGTAATCTTTATTGATGAAAGTTGTTTTACTAATATAAATATTTTACAGTAAACAAAATCTCAAATGAGTGAGGGCTCATTCCTGTATAAAGAAAGTAGAATCCTCTCTGGGTATCTGTGAGCCTGAGTTTGAAGCATGGTGGCTGAATTTTGGATGACACTCAAGAAAACGAAGATAGTGTTGGTGACATTGTGTGATCCTAGGCCATGGGAAGGTTGGGGGGAATTCCTGTACAATCCTCTAGACATAATACCAGGGTATTTTTGTTTCAGCAAAGCACTTGACATATGACCCCATATTATTCAATATTTTTTATTACCCATTTGAGTGAAAACACAAAACAATAGTTTTGGATAATACAAAGCTAGGAGGGATAGCTAACGTACAGTATAATATTCATCATTCAAAAAGTTTTTAAGCAAATGAAAATTTTAAATAAAGATAATAAGATGAATTTTTTTATTGTGGTAAAATATATATAACATAAAATTTACCATCATGACCATTTTTCAATGTATAGTTCAGTGGCATTAAGTACATTGACCCTGTGCAACCATCACCACCATCCATCTTCAGAACTTTTCATCAACCCTCCCTGAAATTCTGTGCCATTAAACAATGACTGCCCATTCTGCCTGCCCCCAGCCCCTGTTCTACTTGCTGTCTCTATGGATCTGACGACTCTAGGGACCTCACATAAGTGAGATCATACAGTATTTGTGCTTCTGTAACTGGCTTATCTCACTCGGTGTAATATCTTCAGTTCTCATCCATGCTGTAGCGTGTGTCAGAATTTTCTTCCTTTTTTTTTTTTTTTTTTTTTTTTTTTTTTTTTG
>NW_007726829.1:301329-338419 GCF_000696425.1 Galeopterus variegatus
TTTTTTTTTTTTTTTTTTTTTTTTTTTTTTCGTGACCGGCAACGGATTGCAACCCTCAGTGTCGCGCCCGTACTGGACCGGGACCGGCCACGGGATCGCAACCCTCGGTGTTGCTCCCGCACCTCGCTCAGCCAGTGAGTGGCCGGTCTGTATGTGGGATCCGAACCCTCGGCGGGAGCGCCACTGCGCTTCCCAAGCGGCGCACTACAGCAGTGCGCCACCAGGCCGGCCCAGAATTTTCTTCCTTTTTTAAGTTTGAATAGTATTCCATTGTATGTATAGACCACATTTTGTTTATCCATGGTGATAAACATTTGGGTGGTTTCTACCTTTTGTCGATAGTGAATTATGCTTCTGTCAACATGAATTTACAAATATCTTTTCAAGTTCCTGCTTTCAATTCTTTTGTATACCCAGAAGTGGAATTGCTGGATCATTTGCTAATTCTAATATTTTGAGGAACCACAATACCGTTTAACACAATAGCTACACCATTTTACATTGCCACCAGCAGTGTATAAGGGTTCCAGTTTCTCCACCTCCTCACCAACACTTGTTATTTTCCTTTTTTTGTTTTTGTGGCTGGTGAGTACAGGGATCTGAACCCTTGACCCTGGTGTTTCAATACCACACTCTAACCAACTGAGCTAACCGGCCAGCCCCACCTACCCCCCTTTTAAATAGCCATCCTATTGGTTGTGAAGTGGTATCCCACTGTGGTTTCATGTGCATTTCTATAATGACTAGTGATGCTGAGAATCTTTTCATGTGCTTATTGGCCACCTGTATATCTTCTTTGGGAAAATGTCTGTTGAAGACATTTACTCATTTTTTAAATCAGGTTTTTTTATTGTTGCATTGTAGGAGTTCTTTATCTATTCTGTATATTAACACCTTATCAGATATATGATAGCAAATATTTTCTTTCATTCTGTGGGTTGTCTTTTCAGTCTTGATTGTGTCTTTTGATGCACAATCGGTGGAAACATTCCAGAATGTTCATTGATGCCAGGCAAAGTATAAGCCAGTAGATAGATGTGCTACTTAATTTATTCTTAAACTGCTCTAATTGTCAAAGGGGGATTTTCAGCCCTGTAGAAATTAGGGAGACCAATACACGCTTTTGTTTTACTCCCTCTGCCTTCACCTCATGAGATGATGAAATCTAAAACTTTTCAGAATAAGGGACTTCTGGTCAAGATGGTGGAGTGGACGGTTCCTAGTGTTGCTCGCTCTCACAAAGTGACCAACTTGCAACTATTAAAAAGCAACAACAGGAGACGTGAGATCTGTACCAGAACAGGCAAGAGCCGCATGCCATGGGACCCCAGTCCAGGCCAGTGTCTGCTGCCCAGAGAGGCCTGAGAGCCTTGGGGTCCACATGCCCTGAGACAGCCACACTGGAAAAGGCAGGCGCTGTGGGACCTCCAGCCCAGGTCGGTCCTCACTGCTTAGAGAGACTTAGAGCCTCAGGGGCCATACACTCCGAGACAGCCGTGCCAGAAAAGTCAGGTGCTGTGGGACCCTCAGCTCAGGTTGGTCCCTGCCACTTAGAGAGTCTTAAGAAACTTGGGGCCCACACATCCTGAGACAGCCGTGCTGGAAAAGACAGGTGTCATGGAACACCCAGCCTGAGCTAGTTCCTGCTGCACAGAATTGGCAGTCCCTGCAGGATCCAAGCCAGACATCAGGTTGAAATGAGTAGACTGTCATACCCCCTGCTACAATGACAGAACACCAAAGGAAAAATAACAGAAATATGAAAAATCAAGAAAGTACATCACCACCAAAGGAAAACAATAACTTTCAAACTCTAGAGCCTATAGAACAGGAAGTCTTTGAAATGACTAACAAGGAATTTAGAGCAACAATTCTAAGGAAACTAAATGAGATACAAGAAAACTCAGACAACACAATGAAATGAGAAAAAGTATACAGGATCTGAAAGAAGCAACAATTCTAAGGAAACTAAATGAGATACAAGAAAACTCAGACAACACAATGAAATGAGAAAAAGTATACAGGATCTGAAAGAAGAAATGTACAAGGAAATCATGCCTTGAAAAAGAATGTAGCGGAGCTTGTGGAGCTGAAGGATTTATTCAACGAAATAAAAAATACAAGAGAGTCTAACCTGCAAGCTAGAAGAAGCAGAAGAGAGAATTTCTGACCTTGAAGACAGGCTGTTTGAATTAATGCAGGCAGACCAGAGAAAAGAAAAAAGAGAGATAACAGACAACCTTAAGTGCTCAAATATCCGAATCATGGGTATCCCAGAAGGGGAGAAAACAGGAAATGGCATTGAAAACATATTCAGTGAAATAACAGCAGAAAACTTCCCAGGTATAGGGAAAGTCACAGATCTCCAGATTCAAGAGGCCCAAAGATCCCCTAACATATTCAACCCAAAAAGCTCCTCTCCAAGACATGTGATAGTCAAACTGGCAAAACTCAAAGACAAAGAGAGAATCTTAAAAGCTGCAAGAGAGAAGTGGCAAGTCACCTGTAAGGTAACCCCAATCAGAATAACATCAGACGTTTCATCAGAAACCCTAAAAGCCAGAAAAGAATGGGATGATATATTCAAAATACTAAAGGACAAAAATTGCCAGCCAAGAATACTTTACCCAGCAAGGCTATCCTTCTGAAATGAAGGACAAATAGTATATTTCTCAGACAACAAAAACTGCAGGAGTTCAGTACTACACAACCAGCCTTACAAGAAATTCTCAAGGAAGTACTGGGTTTGATACCTCATAAACATCCATCACCGCCATGAATACTCAAGAAAGAACAAAACCTACCAGCAAAACAAAAATGCTAACAATAAAGAAAAAACAGTTTACTACCCCAAGAAACCAACAAATACAGAAGACAGACAGAAAATTAGGAAGAAAGGAACAAAAAGTACCTAAGACATCTAAACAAAAATCAGGAATATGCTAGGAGTAAGTCAACACCTTTTGATAATAACTCTAAATGTAAAGGGATTAAATTCCCCACTCAAAAAACACAGACTGACTAGATTAAAAAGATAGACCCAACAATTTGCTGTCTTCAGGAGACTCACCTGACCTGTAAAGACACATAAACTAAGAGTGAAAGGATGGAAAAAGATGTATCATGCAAATAGAAATGAAAAACGAGCTGGAATAGCTATTCTCATATCAGATAAAATAGACTTTAAAGGAAAAACCATAAAAAGAGATTAAGAAGGACACTATATAAAGGTAAAAGGATCTATCCATCAAGAAGACATAACGATCATAAATATATACGCACCGAGTGTCAGAGCAGCCAGATTTACAAAGCAAACACTATTAGATCTAAAGAAGGAGATAGACACTAACACCATAATAGCAGGGGACCTGAACACCCCACTCTCAACATTGGATAGATCACTTATGCAAAAAATCAATAGAGAAACACAAGATCTAAACAACACTTTAGACCGTTTGGACTTGGCAGATATCTACAGAACAGTCCACCCAACAACCTCAGAATATTCATTCCTCTCATCAGTACATGGAACATTCTCCAGGATAGATCACGTGTTAAGTCACAAATCAAGTCTCAACAAATTCAAAGCAATTGGAATTTTCCCATGTACTTTTTCAGATCACAATGGATTTAAATCAGAAAACAATAACAAATGAAACTCTGAAAACTGTACAAACACATGGAGATTAAACAACAGTCTACTTAATGATGTATGGGTCCAAGAAGAAATTAAGCAGGAAATCAAAAAATTTCTTGAAACTAATGAAAATAATGACACATCATACCAAAACCTGTGGGACACTGCAAAAGCAGTACTAAGGAGGAAATTTATTGCATTAAATGATTACTTCAGAAGAATGGAAAGATGGCAAATAAACAACCTAATGCTTCACCTTAAAGATCTAGAAAAACAAGAACAATCCAAGCCCAAAGCTAGTAGACAGAAAGAAATAATTAAGATGAGAGCAGAACTAAATGAAATTGAAACCCAAAAATCAATACAAAAGATCAATGAAACAAAAAGTTGGTTTTTTGAAAAGATAAATAAAATCGATAAACCTTTAGCAAAGCCAGCTAAGAAAAAAAGAGCAAAGATCCAAATAACAAAAATTAGAAATAAAAAAGGTGATATTACAATTGACACCTTAGAAATACAAGAAATCATTAGAGATTACTATAAACATCTATATGACAGCAAATTTGAAAATCTGGAGGAAATGGATAAATTTCTGGATACATACAAACTACCAAAACGGAGGCAAGAAGATATAGAAAATCTGAACAGACCAATAACAATAAAAGAGATTGAAGCTATTATCAGAAGGCTCCCAACAAAGAAAAGACCAGGACCGAATGGGTTCACTGTGGAGTTCTACCAAACCTTCAAAGAGGAAATGATACCAGTTCTCTACAAACTGTTCCAAAAGCTTGAAATAGAAGCCCTTCTTCCAAA
Organism: Galeopterus variegatus; assembly: GCF_000696425.1. Taxonomy (NCBI): domain Eukaryota; kingdom Metazoa; phylum Chordata; class Mammalia; order Dermoptera; family Cynocephalidae; genus Galeopterus; species Galeopterus variegatus. The sequence continues at coordinate 305,783 of NW_007726829.1, forward strand.
CTCATTCTATGAGACAAACATCACCCTGATACCAAAACCAGACAAAGGTACATCAAAAATAGAAAACTACAGGCCAATGTCCTTGATGAATATACATGCAGAAATCCTCAACAAAATACTAGCTAACAGAATACAACAACACATACAGAAAATTACACACCGTGATCAAGCAGGATTCATCCCAGGGATGCAAGGTTGGTTCAACATACACAAATCAATAAATGTGATACACCACATTAATAAAAGCAAAGAGAAAAACCATATGATCATCTCTATAGATGCTGAAAAAGCATTTGACAAAATTCAACATTGTTTCATGATAGACTCTTTACAAGTTAGGTATAGACCGAAAGTATCTCAACACAATTAAAGCCGTATATGATAAGCCCACTGCCAATATCATTCTGAATGGAAATGTTCTTTACAAACTGTTCCAAAAGATTGAAATAGAGGCCATTTTCAAGGACATTGGTCTGTAGTTTTCTATTTTTGATGTGTCTATGTTTGGTTTTGGTATCAGGGTGATGTTTGCCTCATAAGAACAGGAACTAGACAAGGATGCCTGCTCTCACCACTACTGATCAACATAGTGTTGGAAGTACTAGCCAGAGCAATCAGAGAAGAGAAGGAAATAAAGGGCATCCAGATCGGAAAAGATGAAGTCACACTGTCCCTGTTTGTGTATGATGTGATCCTATACATTGAACAGCCTAAAGCCTCTACAAAAAAAAAAATCTCCTAGAGTTGATAAATGATTTCAGTAAAGTTGCAGGATACAAAATCAACACACAAAAATCAGTAGCATTTCTATACTCCAGCAGTGAACATGCAGAAAAAGAAATAAAAAAAGCTAGCCCATTTACAGTAGCCACCAAAAAAATAAAATACTTAGGAATAAAGTTAACCAAGGATGTGAAGAATCTCTACAAGAGAACTACAAACCACTGTTGAGAGAAATTAAAGAGAACACAAGAAGATGGAAAGATATCCCATGCTCTTGGATTGGTAGAATTAACATTGTGAAAATGTCTATATTATCCAAAATGAGGTACAGATTCAATGCAATCCCCATCAAAATTCCAATGACATTTTTTCTCAGAAATGGAAAAAACTATCCAGACATTTATATGGAATAACAAAAGACCATGCATAGCCAAAGCAATTCTGACAAGAAAAAACAAACAAAAAAAAGCTGGAGGCATAACACTACCTGACTTTATATTACAAAGCTATAATAACCAAAACAGCATGGTACTGGCATACAAAGAGACACATGGATCAATGGAATAGAATAGGGAACCCAGAAATTAACCCATACAGCTATAACCATCTGATCTTTGACAAAGGCAGCAAGTCCACACACTGGGGAAGAGACTGCCTCTTCAACAAATCCTGCTAGGAAAACAGGATATTCATATGTAGGAGAATGAAACTAGACCTGTACCTCTAACCCTATACCAAAATCAATTCAAAATGGATTAAAAAATTAAATATACATCCTGAAACAATAAAACTCCTTAAAGAAAACATAAGGGAAACACTCCAGGAAGTAGGAGTGGGTACAGACTTCATGAATAGGACCCCCAAAACACAGGCAACTAAAGATGAAATAAACAAATGGATTATATCAAACTAAAAAGCTTCTGCAAAGCAATAGAAACAATCAACAGAGTGAAAAGACACCAATAGTGGTAGAAAATATTTGCAAAATATACATCAGACAAACCATTAATATCCAGAATATAAAAGGAACTCAAACAACTTTACAGCAAAAAACCAGATAACCCAATTAAACAATGGGCAAAAGAGCTGAATAGGCATTTCTCAAAGGAAGATATATGAATGGCGAACAGACACATGAGAAAATGCTCAACATCACTCAGCATCCGGGAAATGCAAATCAAGACCCCTTTGAGATATCATCTCACCCCAGTTAGGATAGCTAATATCCAAAAGACTGAGAATGATAAGTGCTGGAGAGGTTGCAGAGAAAAAGGAACTCTCATACATTGTTGGTGGGGCTGCAAAATGGTGCAGCCTTTATGGAAAATGGTATGGAGGTTCCTCAAACAATTACAGATAGATCTACCATATGACCCAGCTACTCCACTAATAGGAATATACTCAGATGAATGGGAATCAACATGCCGAAGGGATACCTGTACTCCCATGTTTATTGCAGCACTATTTACAATAGCCAAGAGTTGGAACCAGCCCAAATGTCCATCATCAGGTGAGTGGATAAGGAAACCGTGGTATATCTACACAATGGAATTCTACTCTGCTGTAAAAAAGAATGAAATACTACCATTCACAACAACATGGATGGACTTAGAGAAAATTATATTAAGTGAAACAAGTCAGGCACAGAAAGAGAAATACCACATGTTCTCACTTACTGTGTAGGAGTTAAAAATAAATAAACAAAGGGTGGGTGGGGGAAGAAGACACAACAATTCCTTGAACTTTTTAAGACAAGTGAACAGATATGATGTAGGGGAGAGGGGAGAGAGGGAGGGGGAAAAGGAACAGGTAAAGGATCATGAAAAGTGACTACAATGTATATTGAGAAGTTAAAATAAAAAAAATAAATAAAATAAAACTTTTCAGAATAAATGTGCATTTCCCTATGAAGCTGTCCAGCACACACTGACAGTTTTTGAAAGTGGCTTTTCTGAAGTTTAGGTTGCTCATCTGACTAAGCCCAAACAAAACTTATTTTTGCTAGTGCACCCTGAATGTGCTTCAGCCAGTTCCTCTTCTCTCTGCTTCCTCTTCCATCTGGTGTGAGGGTCACATCATACAGCACTAGGTAGACTGGTTCATGTTGCCATGATTAACTGTGTAGATCTGGAAATCCCCAGAGTAACCTCCCTGCTTATCTCCTTGGCCAGAAAGGTCATCTTCAAACAAGGACAGTTTTATTTCTTTCTTCCCAATCTGCATACCTTTTATTTCCTTCTCTTGTCTCATCACATTAGCTAAGACTTCCATTATGATGTTAAATTATCGTGGTGAGAGGGGGCATCCTTGCCTTGTTCCTGATCTTAGGGAAGAAGGATCTAGTTTCTTACTAGAAGTGTTTGCTGCAGGTTTTTTGCAGATGTTCTTTATTGAGTTCAGTAAGTCTCTGTATTCCTAGTTTGCAGAGTGTTTTTGTCGTGAATGGGTGTTAGATTTTGCCAGATGCTTTTTCTGGATCTGTTGATATGACCCTGTGATTTTTTTCTTCTTTAGCCTGTTGATATGGTCGAGTACATTAATTGATTTTTGAATAATGAATCAGCCTTGCACACTTGGGATAAATCTTACTTGGTTATATTATGTAATTTTTTTTATACGTTGTGGATTTTATTTACTAATATTTTGTTTAGAACTTTTGCATCTATGTTCATGAAAGACATTGGTCTATAGTTTTCCTTTCTTGTAATGTCCTTGACTAGTTTTGACGCTATGGTAATGCGGGCCTCAAAGAATTGGTTAGGAAGTGTTTTCTCTGTTTCTATTTTCTGGAAGAGACTGCAGATAATTGGCAAAATTTCTCACTGCAATGTTTGGTGGAATTCGTTAGTGAGCCCATCTGGGCCTGGTGTCTTCTGTTATGGAAGGTTATTAATTACTGATTGAATTTATTTAATAGTTCCCTAGTCTATTTAGTTCATCTTTCTCTTGATGTGAGTTTTGGTACATTATATCTTTCAAGGAATTCCAATGTGGTCTGAGGAGCAGACATTGTATGATTTCTTTTCTCTTAACTTTGTTCAGGAGTGTTCAGGCCTGAAATGTGGTCTCTCTTGGTGAATGTTTCATGTGAGCTTGAGAAGAATGTATATTCTGCTGCAATTGGATGAAGTTGTCAATAGATGCCCATTAGATCCAGTTGATTGATGGTGCTGTTGAGTTCAACTATGTCCTTGATTTTCTGCCTGCTGGATCTGTCCATTTGTCGTACAGGAGCGTTGGAGCTTCCAACTATAATGGTAGATTTGTCTGTCTCTCTTTGCAGTTCCATCAGTTTTTGCCTCACATATTTTGATGCTCTGTTGTTAGGTGTGTTCATATTTAGTATTGTTATGTCTTCTTGGAGAATTGACTACTTTATCATTAGTAATTCTTTATTCCTAATTTTCTTGCTCTGAAGTCTGTTTTATCTGAAATTAATATAGCTACTCCATCTTTCTTATGATTAGTGTTAATGTGATGTATTTTCCTCTGTCCCCTTACTTTTAATCTGTATGTATCTTTATTTATTTAATCCAAGCATCTCATCAATGATCCAGATGGGAAAATGCTGGAAAATTTTCCAAACCTCTTTCTCCATGTCTCGTAGAAATTCTGTAAGTGACCAAAACACTTTCTTTTTTTTTTTTTCCTTCTTTTTTGTCTTTTTTACTGACCGGTAACGGGATTGCAACCCTCGGTGTCACGCCCATACCAGGGACCGGCAATGGGATCGCAACCCTCGGTGTTGCGCCCGCACCGCGCTCAGCCAGTGAGCGGGAACCGGTCTCCACATGGGATCCGAACCCTCGGTGGGAGCGCCACTGCGCTCCCAAGCGGCGCACTATCCAGTGCGCCACAGGGCCGGCCCAATCTGTATGTATCTTTAAAACTAGTTTTTCTGTAGGCAACATATAGTTGGGTATTGATTTTTTTTTATTCCAGTCTGACAGTCTTTTTAAATTGGTGTATGTGTTTAGACCACTCATGTTTAAAGTAATTATTGATATAGCTGGATTCATATTTACCATATTTATAATTATCTTCTATTCATTGTCCTAGTTCTTTGTTTCTTTTTGCATTTTGTCTTCCCCTTTGTCCACTTTCTCTCTCTCTCTCTTTTTTTTTTTTTTGTCTTTTTAAATTTTTATTTTTTGATGGTTGGTATAGCGATCCAAACTTCCAACCGCAGTGTTTTCAGCATTGTGCTCTAACCAACTGAAATAACCAGCCAACCCTGCTTTCTCTGGATTTATTTGAGCCTTTAATATGATTGCATTTTTTTCCTCTCTTATCATTGTCAATTATACTTCTTGTAAAAAATTTATTTAGGTGCCCTAGGGTTTGCAATATACATTTACAACTAATTTATATCTACTTTCACATAATGCTGTACTGCTTCGTGGGTAGTGCAAGTACCTCATAACTGAACATTCTCAATTCTTCCCTCACATCCCTTATAATGTTTATATAGATCAGAGTTTCTAACCAAATCACTTTCATTCTCTTTGAAGAGGTTCTTTTTAACATTTCTTGCCAGGTACCTATGAAATCTCTCAATTTTTGTTCATCTGAGAAAATCTTCATTTCTCCTTCACTTTTGAAGGATAATTTTACTGGATATTAGAATCATAAGTTGGCATTTTTTTCTTTCAACTCTTTCACTATTTCACTTCTTGCTCTTCTTGCCTGCATGGTTTCTGAAGAGAAGTCCGATGTCATTCTTACTTATGCCTCTTATACGTTGGGTGTTGTCCCCTCCCATGGCTTTTATTATTTTGTCTTTGTCTTTGGTTTTCTGCAGTTTGAATATGATATGTCTAGGTATAGATTTTTTTGCTTTTTATCTTGTTTGGTGTTCTTTGACCTTCCTGGATCTGTGTGTTGGTGGCTGACATTAATTTGAGGAAATTCTCAGCCATCATTACTTCAAATATTTTTTCTGTTCCTTTCTCTCTTTCTTCTCCTGGTATCTCAATTACACACATGTTCCACCTATTGTAATTGTCCCACAGGCCTTAGATAATTCAGTTTCTTTCATTTTTTCCTCTTTGCATTTCAGTTTTGCAAGTTTCTGTTGTCATATTCCCAAGCTTGGAGATTCCTTCCCCAGCCCTGTCCAGTCTAACAATGAGCCCATTGAAGGCATTCTTCATTTTTGTTAGTGCTTTTTACTTCTAGCATTTCCTATTGATCCTTTCTTAGAATTTCCATCTCTCTGTTTACATTTCCCATCTGTTTTTGCTTGATGTCCACTTCTTCTATTGAGTCCTTAGCATATTAATCATACTTGTTTTAAATTTCCAGTCTCATAATTTCAAAATCTCTGCCGGCTGCCAGTTAGCTCAGTTGGTTAGAGTACAGCCTTATAATTTTAAGGTCACAGGTTCAGATCCCTGTACCGGCCAGTTGCAAAATAAAACAAAACAAGACAAGACTTTCTGCTATATCTGAGTCTGATTATGGTGCTTACTGTATCTCTTCAAACTGTTTCTTTTTTTGCTTTTTATTGTGCCTTGTAATTTGTTGTTAAAAGCTGGACTTGATGTATCAGGTAAAAGGAAAGTTAGATGTGAGGTAAAAAGGCCATAGTGTGAGGTTGTATTTCTGGCTAGGACTTTGGAGTGTGTTTACTGTTTGCTGTAGCTGTAGGTGTCAGGGGCTGAAGTTTCCTCTGGTGCCCTTGTTTTTGTTTCCTCTGTTGTTTGGGGGTTTCCTGCAGTTCTTTCTGTTGCAATCCCCTGTTGTTGTGGATATAGGAGCCCTACTGATGTGGGGGGAGGGGGAGGGCAAGTGTTCCATGGTCCTGTGGTTGGGTCTCAGTGCTTCAGTGGCCTGTGCTCCTGGGCTTTGACCTTCACAAGTGCTGCTCAGTTTCGTTTTGTTTTCTCCCCCTTAGGAGAGACCGAAAGGCTAGAGAGGGCAGGAGTTGGGTATTTCCCTTTCCCTAGGTGGTTTAGGTGCTTGGAGAATAGTTTTCTTTGAGGTAGGCCTTTGTTAAGGAGAACAGAATGCTCTGGTCATATTTTTAAGTGGTGTTTCCTGGTCACTGCTAGGGGAGATGAAAGCTATGGCAGAAGCACGAGGGAATGTTTCTCCTGTCTTCACCCTCAGAACTTGGAAGGATTCCTGGAGGTAAAACTCAGCCAGCATGGGTCCCCATGATGGGCCCCCATGATGAGCCCCCGGGAGTTTCTATCTCAAGCTTGTCTGGTTCAGGCTCCAGCATGGCAGTTCTCCCTTCTGCCACTACCAATTTCAGTTCCAGGGTCTCTGCCCCTGGTGAGCTGTGATTCTCAGCATCCACCTATCTGTCTCTCCAGACTTGAGGGCCGTGGGCTGCCCTGTGACCTCACTTATCTGATGGATCTAAGAGCAGTCACTGATTTTCAGTTTGTCAGCTTTCTTCTTGTGAGGATGGGAGTGATGACTCCTACGTGCCAGACTGGAAATGTCCTACTTTATCCCTTTGTAATAGAGAAATATGAGAGTTAATGAACAAGTGAGAAATGTTGAGTACAGGAAGTCTGTTCTTGGGAAGAAATCAGTAACCCATTTTAAAAAAAAACAAAAAAACCACCTCAACCACATTGCATTAGTTGGTGAGATGCAGACACAAACCCAGCAGACATGATGCTACTCCTCACAGCCTTCCTCACTCCGAGGCCCTTCGTCGTGGAGGTGGTGTGCTGAGCCACGTGCCTCATGGCCACGTTTTACAAAGGAAACCTGTTACTTCATGTCCTAGTCTCTAGAGGGGGCTGAACTCATCCTTTTATAAGGAGCCCACTACCGGGATAACTAACCCACTCCTGAGTTAATGACACTAATCCATTCACGAGGGCAGAGCCCTCATGACCTAATCACCTCTTCAAGTCCCAATTCAACACTGTTGCTTTGGGGATTAAATTTCCAACATGTGAGTTTGGGGACACATTCAAAACATAATACTTCGTTTGTCTACTTGTGCTTATGTCTCAGCTGAGTTGACCTTGGGTTGGGTTGTGCATGGTGCTATAGCTTTCAGCACCCCCGGCAGTGACCAGGAGGCACCAGCCATGACTGTTTTAGAACCCAGATTCTACTACAGCTAGTTGGGAGATACCCTTTGCAGGACTTTTGGTGATGACCTTGAGTGCAGTAGGAAAGTGGGGTGTCCTCAGCCAGTAGAGTTTTTTGAAGGAATTCAGGATGCACTCCCCGGAGTCAGGCTCCGCTTGAGCTGGCAGAGATGTGAGCGAGACCCGGGTCTGTGCTCTCTGGGCAGCAGTGGTGGTGTTGGCTCTTTCCTTCTCTCATGGTGCTTCTCTCCTTCACTTTTTTTCAGTATTTAGGTCAACTAACGTCCATACCAGGATACCTGAACCCCTCCAGTAGGACTGAAATCCTGCACTTCATAGACAGTGCAAAGGTAACCTGATCCCCTTAACCCCGTACCCTGCTCCTTGGCCTGCAGCAGCCCTTGGTCCGCTTCCTCATGGCCCCAAGGGATGACCCAGTTCCATCACATTGCGGGTGCCCTTGGCTCTTGGCCATAAAGATGGTTCCTCAGTCTGAACATTAACTTCATTCTCCAGATTTGCTCCACGTGGTTTGGGGGTATTGCCAAAATTTATACTTTCAAGATACTTCGAACTACATGCTGTTTGTCTGAATCTAAAGACTGTTCTGGAAGAACCCCCCAGGTGGCTTGAGTGCGTTGGTGGCCCTGGAGTAAGCACCACTGTGCTATGGGGAACAATGCTGACCTTTTTCAGTCAGCACTGGTCATGTGTGTGACATGGGACAGCTCGGTGCTGCCAGGAGAAGAGCCCATTGCTGGCCCACAGCTGGGTCTGGCATTTCGGATGCCCTGTGCTTTCTTCCAGAGAGCGCACCAGCTTCCCGGACACTTGACCCAGGAGCACGATGCTGTGCTCAGCCTGTCTGCCTACAACGTCAAGCTGGCCTGGAGGGACGGGGAAGACATCATCCTCAGGGTGCCCATCCATGACATTGCTGCTGTCTCCTATGTCCGGGATGATGCCGCACACCTGGTGGTCCTGAAGACAGGTATAAACATGGGAGGCTGGGAGCTGGGAGGGTCCGTGTCCTATGGAGAACATCCATGAATTAATTTCATGAAGCTCTGGAGACTGTTTCTGCAGCTGTGTGTCAGGTGCCGATACTTGTCCTGACTGAGAATTGGCCCTCCTACCTCTGAGGTCAGCTGCCATGACCCCGGGGATCTGACACTCAGAGCTGTTGGGGACTTGATGAAGGATCCAGTATTTGGGACTGGTGTCAGAAGAGTTGGTGTCTTGTCCCTCTGCCCCGCAGGCCCTCTGGGGTCTCCCTCTGGTTACACTGGAGTCACCTCCACAGCCCAGGTGTGGCAGAGCCCCGGAGAGAAGGCTCAGGGAGGGACGTCACTTCAGCTTGGCTGACATTTTGAGCCCTGCACAGCATTCTCAGAACCAGGACAGCAAAGACAAGGTCCAGGCAACCAGGAGCGCTTGGTCTACGAGGCCATGCTGAGTGTGTCCTTGCAGTCAGCTCTCTTCATGTTAGGGCAGAATTGTGCAGAACATTCTTTTCAAATCACTCCCTTAACCTGTCGATGAGTACCACAAGTGCCTTGCTGAATGCCAGTGCTTCTGGAGGCCTCAGCCTGGCATTCAGGCTGCCGAGATGTGAGGGCAGACACCATGGCCTTCCATCTTGGTTGTGAGTTTTGAGGCTGCATTGCAGTGGGGACACTGTCCTGGTCTCGCTGAGTTTATCCTGGCTGGCAACTGAGTTGATCTTTTTTTTTTATTAAAAGATGACCGGTAAGGGGATCTTAACCCATGACTTGGTGTTGTCAGCACCACACTCTCCCAAGTGAGCCATGGGCCGGCCCTCAGCTGCGGTGATCTTGAAGGCCTTCATTTCCAGAGGGCTGGTGGCAGGGTGAAAGGGGTCCGAGTGCATCTGCCTGGGTGTCACGCCATGCTTTAGGGAGCAAGGAGTGAACGTAGTTTTTCCACTTGAGGTTGGTAGCTCACTGGGAATCTGTTGAGCCTTCTCGTTATTGATACCTTCAGCCATGATGTCACCAGCGGGGCTGAGCTCTCAGGAACTGTCCACAGAAAGTCACCAACCTGTGGATCTGGTCGGGGAATTGCTGCGGTCACAAACCACAGAGGTGACTGTGGAGGGGCTTATGGGAGTGGCTGCTGGAAGTACAGCCCTTCTCCCTGTCTTCTCTGTAGCCATAGCTGAACCCACCCACACCCTCCCCAGTACACACACCACCACATGTCCACGCACACACATGGACTCAGTCACAGTCACACGTGCACACACACAAACTCTCACACATGCTCACACACGTATGCTTGCACTCACACTCGCACTCACATGTTCACACATGCACGCTCACATGCACATGTACATACACACATACACATGCTCACGCGCTTGTACTCACGCTTACACATGCTCGCTCTCACGCTCACACGTACACTTACACATGCTCATACTCATGCTCACACATACACTTGCACTCACGCTCACATGCACGCTCGTATTCATGCTCACACACGTACACTCATACTCATACACACTCGCACTCATTCACACACACTTGCACTCACGCTCACATGAACACGTGCACTCTCGCACATGCACACACCCTGTGCACTATCACCGCACACATCTGGGTGGGGTCCCATTTGTTCTCCGCTCGTTTCTTGTTTCCCTGCATGGTGTTCAGTGAACACCATCAATGTTTCATGCCAGGTATTAAATTAGGTTGAACAGTATGAAACTGCCAACATTTAACCATTCTTAAAAATCTGTAAAAATGGTGATTTAATATGGTTCAAGTTAGTACAAAGCATCTGTCATGAATTATCTCATTCAGTCTCTATAATAAACCCATAAGGAGGCTTCCGTTTCTTCCGACTTTTCAGATGGAGTGACTGAGAGCAGAGAACTTAAGTAATCTGACGAAGGTCACGCAGTTGGTAAATGGTGGGGCTGGACTTGAAGGTTCCGTCTGGCTATATTTTCTTTCTTTCTTTCTTTTCTTTTCTTTATTGTTTATGAATATTCATGGGGTACAAAACAAACTGTTAAGACTTGTGCCTAAGATGTGAGGGCCAAATCCATAGTGGCAGCATGCCCATTACTACAAATTGTGATTATACTCTGTGCCCCCCACTATTTTTATTTATTTCTATTGAAACATAATTGATTATACATATATGTGGGGTATGGAGTTGAATGTCAATAGCTGTGTACGATATATGATGGTCAAATCAGGATGATTAGTGTATTCATCATTACAAAATGTCATCGTTCTTTGTGTCCATTCCATCTGGCTTTAGGAGGCTTGCTTTGTAGCTACCCTAGCCACCCTGCCCGACTGTGGTAACCCCCACCCCCCGCCCCTGTGTCTGTACCCTTGTCCCTACAGGAGGCCCTAGGTCTGGGGCATCCATAAGGACAAGAACAAAGGAAGACCAGCTTCTGACCAGGTTCCTGCAGGTGTTTTAAGCTGGTGGGGAGGGGAGATGGGCTCTCCCCTTTGTTTCTTTTGCTGCATGGCAGTTTCTCAGTTTTAGTCATCAGAATAAATTGCTAAAGAAAATGGATAGTAGGTTTTTTTTAGAAAGAGAGAAGTGCACAGAAGAAACTTTCCAAAAATAGATGAAAAACAGCACTTGAAGTCTTAGAGGGAACTTTTGATTTAAAGGGAGAGAGTGCATTTCTGCATTTCAGCAGATGCGCAGGAGCAGCAACGTGTCTCCATCTATTCACATTTCTTTCACGTAGGGGCTCATTCTTAGGTAAGGTGTGCTGTGTTTAGGATCATGAACACAGAGTTCCCAGCACAGAGGAGGCCAGATGAATAGCCAACGTCTGCTCCATGCCCACCATGTGCAGGCGCGTCCACATGACTCTTCAGGTCCAGAGGACACTAGCATTTGGGGCAGCACAGGATGGGAAGGCTGGAGGTCAGGTTTGGCTGCAAGAGGGTCCATGTGGCAGGGGTTGTGCAGGGGATTGTGACTTGAGTTGTTGCGGGCTGAAGCAGGGTCACCTGTGCCTCCGCTGAAGCACTTTCTGTGCAATGGAGGAGAGACAGGCAGCAGATCTGAAGCAGTGGCATCTTGTGGTGGCCCATGTGGCCACAACTCATAGAAGGTGGGAGTGTGTTATCAGAGACACACACTGGCTGGCGTGACTTCACAGCTGTCCGTCTGCTTCCACGAGAACGGTCAGGGAGCCAATCCAAAATGTTAAGAAGGTATAGGAACAAGTGGGATTAGTTTCCATAATAAATTTTATTTAGCTCTATCTGAAATACCATGTCAGCATACAATTGGTATAAAAATGACTGAGCTGCTTCATACCTTTCCTTTGTGCCTGCTCTGGGGCCCCGTGTGCAGCTTGCATGCATGCAAATCTCAGCGTGGACTCGGCACGTTCCACATGCTCAGTACCTCTGGCTGCTTCCACCTCGGTGGCCAGTGGCTGCTGTAGGGAAAGTGCAGCCCTTGGAGTCTATTGTGGGGTTTGCAGAGTAGCCCTTACGGAGCCCTCATCTCTGCACATGCGCCCACCCACATCTGGCCTCATCTCCCCAGCAGCTGCCTGGTCTTGCCTTCCTCTCTCTCTGACACCCTGGCACCAGGGGCACTCTAGGCTTTGTTTCCAGTCCTGAGGTCCTCCCAGGTTAGTCTGACCTACTGTGCTGGCTCTCAGAGCCTGCTTCCTGGTCTCGGGGCTCCTTCCCGCCATCAGGCAAGCCTGGAATCACCCCATGTATGGCCAAAGCCTTGTTTGCCTGGGGAGGAAGTGGGTAGAGTGAGGAACAAGGGCACCAGATCTAACTGTGTAGCTCTGCACCTGGACTCTGCCACTCATGCACTGTCAGGCCCAGGCCTTCACCCCCGGTGCCTCAGTTTACCCATCTGTAAGAAGGGAGTGCCTTGGATCAGAACACCTAAGAGTGAGGAACAAGGGCACCAGATCTAACTGTGTAGCTCTGCACCTGGACTCTGCCACTCACGCACTGTCAGGCCCAGGCCTTCACCCCCGGTGCCTCAGTTTACCCATCTGTAAGAAGGGAGTGCCTTGGATCAGAACACCTAGAAACCTCCTGGAGGTGGATAACTCTCAGGATTGCATTTATGGTCTATTGTATATTAACTTGAACCAAGTGAAATGACCTTCCTTTGTATAAGTTAAAAGCAGTTCTTGTGTGTCTCTGCCATCTTTAGCAAGGATGCTTGGCAGTCACCTGGGGTGACACATGTGGGGTGGTATAGTCCTCCATGGGATGACACGCAGCTCTGGTTCCCCGGAGCTCATGGCACACCTATTCCCACCTGGTTTACAGAAGTGGGGGAAGGAAGAGGTGGTGGGAGGCCCTGCCCAGAGGGTGTGCTTGGTACAGGCCGGTCACCCAGGTCATTTGGCAGACACTTGAGCCAGGTAGAAGGCTCCTGAGCAGTGTTTTAAATGCAGCCCCAGCTGGTGCCTTGAATGCCCTCCTTCCCATGTGCTAACCTGAGATGGTGTTGCCTTCTCAGCCCAGGACCCAGGCATCTCCCCCAGCCAGAGTCTGTGCGCGGAAAGTTCCAGAGGCCTCAGTGCAGGCTCCCTGTCAGAGAGTGCAGTGGGGCCAGTGGAGGCCTGCTGCCTGGTCATCCTGGCTGCAGAGAGCAAGGTGAGACCTCCCTGGCCCTGCCCCATTCCTAGCCCATCACAGCTCTACCCATGGCTGGACACTACCTGTAGCCACGCCCACCATCTGGCCCCGCCCAGGCCCATCCCAGGCCCCCTCCAGCCCCCCACCCCATTCCTGAGGTAGGCTCCTGAGCTTTTGCTCTTGGTTCTTCTCTTCAAGGTACCTCCCCCTCCCCTCAAGCTGAAAGGTGGGCAGTGGCCCCCTGTGTGGGGACCACACCCCAGACTTGCCTGTGTTAAGGATTGTGCCTGCAGGTCCCTGAAACTGTGGAAGAGCCAAAACCAGGAGTTTGTGGGTCTGGCTTTGGAGCTCCCCTCAGCCACCCGACAGTGACAGGGCCTCTGCAAGTCACTGAACACCTTTCCGTTTAATTTTTCCATCTGTGAAATGAACAGTAGTGACAGCCCACCTTAAATATCCTCCAATCACGTTTCTCAGCCTTGGCGCTATTGACATTTTTAGCCGGATAATTCTTCATTGTCAGGGGCTACCCTGTGTGTTGCAGGGTATTGAGCAGCATCCCTGGCCTCTCCCCTTGTGACAACTGAAAATGTCTCCATATACTGCCACATGTCCCCTAAACAGGGGTGCAAAATTGCCCCAGTTGAGAACCCCTGCTTTAGACATCACACTTTGTAAAACTGTTTTATAGCTGTGGTGCTGATGATATCTTCTCCCCTCTTTCCCAAGGTTGGGGTAGGAGTTGTGAGAGTGTTGGTGGGCCAGGTTAATGGTAAGAGGGGGCAGTGCCCTGATGGTCCCTGTGCACCTGCAAGGCCACACCTAGGCTACAGTCCATTCCTGGGTAGAGTCTTGGAGCACTTAGCTGGGTCTCCTTTTTGATAGCCCTTTGGGCAGTGAAAGATGGAGATTTGATTATGGAGTCTGCTCGTCATTCATATTTATTGAGCATCTGAGACATTCCATGTGCCCTGGAAGCCACCCAGAAAGGCATGGTCCCTGGCCCCCCAGCCAGACTGACCAAAGCAGCTGCTGTCCTCCTCCCACTGCAGGTTGCTGCAGAAGAGCTGTGCTCCCTGCTCGGCCAGGTCTTCCAGATTGTTTACACGGAGTCCACCATCGACTTTTTGGACAGAGCTATATTTGACGGGGCCTCCACTCCCACCCGCCATCTGTCCCTGCACAGTGGTACGTTGAGTGAATGTGGGCAGTGGGAGAATGGGGAGCAGGAGCAGGAGACGGGGCACATCAGGGTCCTCCCCTCCCCTTCCTCTGAAGGTTCTGCTGTGAGTGACACCTGGAACAGTTGGCCTGCAGTGATGTTGTGGCCCTTGTTTCCAGACTTCACTTAGCCCATGTTAGTCTGTCTCCCTCCTCGGTGTTGTTTTCAGCACAAATGCTAGGCCATCTTGGTGGCTTTCTGGTATCACTTTGGAGACCTTGAACACTTCTTCTGAAACCACATGAAGCTAAAGTCACTTCGCCTAACTGAGAGCAAAGACAGGGCCAGGAGAAGGCTCCCAGTGCTGGGGCATGTTCCAGAATCGGGGAGGCCGAGGGTGGGTCTGGGGAACCTCCCTCTCAGTGCACCCAGACCATGGCTGCTCTCAGTGTGAAGGCCCCTTCCAGGACCGTGGCCGGACCCTTGGGGGGCTGCTCAGGTTGCCCCAGCCAAGGCAGGCAGTGGTAGCTGGGGAACAACCGAAGGAACCCCGAAGGCTACAGTGCTTGGAGCTACTGCCTTCTGCACGTTCCAGAAAAGCTAGCCAGAGAGCATTTTCGGGACACTGTTAGTCCATACAAAACACTCCTTTATAGATAAGCTCATTTGAGCTAAATCTTCTAAACATGAGAGCATCTATTTTTCAAACATATTGTTGATTAAGGATTAATGGTCTATGTAAATCAGATGCAGAAAAAGAAAGATATTGCGAGCAGTGCAGCTTGTTGCATGCAGTTTCCTCTGTTTATGGAGGTGAGTCCCAGCCCTCTCCCTCTCCCTAGTAATTCACATATCTCAGCAAAGAGGATGGATGGCGGGGAGTCTACAAAGCTTTGAGGAAGCGAGTGCCCGGCTATCGTGAGGGCTGCCTCTCAGCGCCACCTCCCTCCTGCTGTAGGTGCTAATGCTCCTCTGTCTCATTTAGTCCTTGACCACCCAGTGAAGTAGGTCCAATCTCTTCCCCATTTTAGAGATGGGGAAGTTGAGGCTTGGAGGTCAACAGATTGTCCAGAGTAACATACTGCATGAGTAGGAGATGCTTTATTGAGCCGTAGTTAAACATTCCATTTTAGTGTGATTGGTTTGGCCCTTGTGCATTAAAATTCCCAGTCGGGTCTTTTTTTTCTTTAATACATTTTTTTTTTTCCTTTTTGTCTTTTTTTTTTTTTTTCGTGACCGGTAACGGGATCGCAACCCTCAGTGTCGCGCCCATACCACGACCGGCAACGGGATCGCAACCCTCAGTGTTGCGCCCGCACCGCGCTCAACCAGTGAGCGGACCAGTCTCTATATGGGATCTGAACCCTCGGCGGGAGCGCCGCTGCGCTCCCAAGCGCTGCACTCTACAGAGTGCGCCACCGGGCCGGCTCTCTTTAATACATTTTTTTACTGAAAAGTACTCAAGTCATAAGTGTATAGTGGAATGAGTTTTCACAAAATTAGCCCACAGTGTAACACCACTACTGGGGGCTTCTTGAGTGGACTTTCTTCCCTGCTAGCCTTTCCTGAGACCTCACCGTGCGATCTGCGCTTGCGCGCACACGGACATCACACAGACATGCGTGTGTGCACACATACACGCATGAACATCGTGCACATGCACGTGTACTCTGTTTATTTCTGCCTTGGGGCTTTTGCTTGCTGTGTTAGTTCTCTACTGCTGCCCTAACAGAGCTCTAAAGTGTAGCAGCTTAAACAGCACAGATACATTCTCTCACAGTTCTGGGGGCTCTGGGGGAGAACCCATCCTTGCCCTCCCAGCTCCTGGAGGCAGCTGCATGCCTTGGCTCGTGGGTCCTCCTCTGTCCTCACGGCAGCCATGTGGCATCTCTGCCCTCCTCCATGGTCACAACTCCCCTGACTCAACCTCTCTCCAGACATCAGGACCCTTGTGATCACACTGAGCCCACCCACACAATCCAGGGTCATCCCCTATTTTAAGGTTGGCTGATTAGCAAGTCTAATTCCCTTTTGCCATGTAATGTAACATAGTCACAGGTTCTGGGGATTAGGGTGTGGACCTCTTTGGGGGGCATTAATCACCCACCATACTCACCTTGTTCCCACTGCCAGAAATGTTCCTTTTTTCTCCCGTTCTCTCCCTTCTGCTCCCATTTAAAGTCTTATATTTTCCCCAAGACTCACCTGCCTTTCTCATAAAACTTACACTCACTGCCTATACCACTGTTGAAATGTCCCTTCAGGTTGGGAATAGCAAACTGCAGTCTGTGTCACATGGACCTGATGTCATTTATTGAGTATCACCCAAGTAGCTGCTCTCTCCCAGACCCTATGCTGGTTGGAGGGTCTCAGGAATCCCGGGGCTTTGGCTGTGTCCAAGCTGAGGGTCAGACCTCTCGGCTCTGACTGTGGCTTATGCTGTGTGACCTGGGCTAGGCTGCATAGACTCTGATTCAGTTCCTCTTCTACAAGTGAGGACAGAGATGACACGTGCCTGGGTTCAAGAAGACAAAGCTCCTGAGGCTCTGCCTGGCACGTAGTTGACACCTCCAAAGGCTGCTTTTGTTATCTTGGGCCATGGGTGTGTCTTCCATGGACCATAGCCCAGCCCCCAGCAGGGTGTGCATTTGACAGATGGGTGAGTGTGAGCTCAAGTCTGGAGAGGCCTGCCTGGGGGCACACAGCAAGTTCTAGGGCATGGGCGGCTTGATGACGAGGGACTGGGAGGTCACTGAAGGCTAGCACTGCCTCGGCTCCTGTGAATGTAGCAGTGCAGCCAGCTGTCTTCTGAGTGTTTAATTAAAGCTTGATGGTGGTACTTGAAATTCCTCCCCCATGTACCTGAAAGTTGTCTTTGTTTTCTGCATCTTCCTTACAGATGATTCTTCCACTAAAGTGGACATCAAGGAGGCCTATGAGGCAGAGGCCGGCACTTTGTGAGTACACACACCAGAGCCCTGGGGTTGAACATGCATGCAGCCCAACACCTCAGCCCACCATCCCCGCCCTCCCCGCCTTCCCTGCCTTCGCTGCCTTCCCTGCCATCCCCACCAGGTCCACCTCCCTCCCTTCCCCACCTTCCCCACCAGGCCTTGTAAAGGCACATGGGATAGAATGGTGATATTCCTCTGCCCAAGCCTGAGGGGGCTCTGTGCCATCCAGCCCTGTCCCCTCCATAGTGGCTCAGTCCATGTTCTCTCTCCTTTCTGGCTTTCCTTCTTGCCCTGCCTTCCAGCTCCGGGCACTTCCCTGAACAGTCTATCTCCTGGCCTCCCTCCCAGCCTTTCACACCTTCCCCCACAATACACACAATGCTGCCCACCCCCTCGGCCCATGTCCTCCTTCCCTTCACTCAGAGCCTGTCCGAAAGCCACACCCCGGGTAGTTCCAGGACCAGGCTGAGCTGACGGCTCTCCTGTCACCTGCCTGGTCTCTCTCCACTGGGTGGCTGTGCCAGCCCATACTGGGCCAGCTCTCTTCTCATTGTCATCTTGTCATTGTCATCGACATTTCTCTGTTTCAGGTTGGGGACCAGTGCACGCCTGGCACTGACTAGGCATCTGGGGAGGGTGTGGGGTGGGGGGTCAGGGAGCTGCCTGCCCACATGCCATGTTCCTTTGCAGCTCCTTCCCTGACTCTGTGGATGCAGGTGGTCTATCACCCTTGTCCTTCTGCATGCCGGCATCACCCCATGGCAAGACTGCCAGTGAGAGCGAGCTGAGTGCCAGCGCCACCGAGCTGCTGCAGGACTACATGCTGACGGTAGGCAGCTGGGGCACTGGCTGCACAAGGAAGAGCCCTGAGAAGGAGGAGGAGCAGTAGGGGGTGGGCTTCCTACTGGGGTGGGTTTAAGTGAGCAGAATGCCCTACTTACACCTGGTCATTCTTGCTAACATCATCTGCCTTTTCCCAGGGGACAGTTTGGGGGAGGACTCAGTGGGCCTGGGGTGTGGGGTGCTGTGGCCATTGGGGCTGGACCCCAGCCAGTGCCTGGATCTTAAGTGGGAACAGTGGCTCTTGTGATGCTGGGTGCCTCCCCTCACCCTCCCAGTCTTAACACAGCTGTCATTGAAAACTCTGTCTGCCGTGCAGTTGTTTGCACCCCAAGGACATCGGCATGGGCCCTGGGCCCAGGTCACTAGCTTCCCGCCCCTGCCCTGCTGATTTGAGTGCTTGCGGATCCTCTGCTGCTTTGTGTGGAGTGTGTGGACATCTGGGGAGCCGGCCTGGCACTCCCTTCCTCCTGCCATGCCCAGGAGGCAGCCAGTGTTCCAGCTCAGGAGAGTGGATCTGCCTGGGAGCCTTGGTCTCCTCCAGGTGGCTCCCAGGATGGGCCTGATGGGATGGGGACGCCTTGTGGGCATTCTGACCCCATAGCGGGTGCAGATGTGAAGCCAGAGGTGGCTGGCCCGCGCTCCGGGTGTCTGCCACGCCCAGCCGCGCCTGCTCTGCTCTCTCACAGCTGCGCACCAAGCTATCCTCGCAGGAGATCCAGCAGTTCGCGGCGCTGCTGCATGAGTACCGCAATGGGGCCTCCATCCACGAGTTCTGCATCAACCTGCGGCAGCTCTACGGGGACAGCCGCAAGTTCCTGCTCCTCGGTGAGCGGGAGGGTGACTGGTCCCCTGGGAAGGTCCACATGGCACCCTCAAGAAGGTGGGGGGTGTTCAACCTGCGGCAGCTCTACGGGGACAGCCGCAAGTTCCTGCTCCTCGGTGAGCGGGAGGGTAACTGGTCCCCTGGGAAGGTCCACATGGCACCCTCAAGAAGGTGGGGTGTGCCCCAAGGACATCGGCATGGGCCCTGGGCCCAGGTCACTAGCTTCCCGCCCCTGCCCTGCTGATTTGAGTGCTTGCGGATCCTCTGCTGCTTTGTGTGGAGTGTGTGGACATCTGGGGAGCCGGCCTGGCACTCCCTTCCTC
Organism: Galeopterus variegatus; assembly: GCF_000696425.1. Taxonomy (NCBI): domain Eukaryota; kingdom Metazoa; phylum Chordata; class Mammalia; order Dermoptera; family Cynocephalidae; genus Galeopterus; species Galeopterus variegatus. Next base: position 325,290 of record NW_007726829.1, read on the forward strand.
CTGCCATGCCCAGGAGGCAGCCAGTGTTCCAGCTCAGGAGAGTGGATCTGCCTGGGAGCCTTGGTCTCCTCCAGGTGGCTCCCAGGATGGGCCTGATGGGATGGGGACGCCTTGTGGGCATTCTGACCCCATAGCGGGTGCAGATGTGAAGCCAGAGGTGGCTGGCCCGCGCTCCGGGTGTCTGCCACGCCCAGCCGCGCCTGCTCTGCTCTCTCACAGCTGCGCACCAAGCTATCCTCGCAGGAGATCCAGCAGTTCGCGGCGCTGCTGCATGAGTACCGCAATGGGGCCTCCATCCACGAGTTCTGCATCAACCTGCGGCAGCTCTACGGGGACAGCCGCAAGTTCCTGCTCCTCGGTGAGCGGGAGGGTGACTGGTCCCCTGGGAAGGTCCACATGGCACCCTCAAGAAGGTGGGGGGTGTGCTCTGTTGACAACGGCATGTTTGAACCAGAGGTAGTTGTTAGAGCGCAGCTGAGGCCAGGGCATCTGCTGTGACTATTGGAAGGGCGCTTCCCGGGGCCTGGTGGTTTTAGCCACACACACACTGGCTCCAGGGCACATGTTTTCAACCATGATGTGGACATTGTTCACATGGTATCAGTTCTCGGGCTGTGCAACCCTGAGCTGAGCTGGGTGGGCCCTGCTGCCAGGGATCAGGAGAGGGTCCCCTGGGAGTGGACAAAACCCTACATTTCAGGAGGAGAGTGCTAGAGAGGAGTCAGGGAGGTTCTTCAAGGAGGTGATGCTTGAGTGGGTTTTGGTGAGTGTGTAGGAGTTGCTGGGCAGAAGGGTGAAGACCCCGTTCTCAGCTGGAAGGACCAGGCTTTGCCAAGACCTCCCCAAGGAGCCCAGCAGTTAGGTCAGAGTGCAGGTGGCTAGGTGGTCTGTATGGCCTGCCTCGGACAGCTGGGCCTCAGCCCCTTAATGTCTGCCTAGCAGTCAGATATCAGCCCCACACCTCATGGGGACAGTGATGTGGCTGTGGTTTTCCCCTCTGCTAATGTTTAGAACATTGCAAGTTGGTGGTAGCTGAATGAGAATTTCTGGGCCCTGGGCCTCTGGCCCCAACAAACCGAAGAATTGTCTGTTACCCTTGTACCAGCCTGGAAAGGGCTGCCTGCTTATGGGAGGAAGAAGAGCTGGAGGCCGGGCCTGCTGGAGTCCAGTCTGAACTCTTGCCAACCCTGCAGCCTCCTGGGTCAGTCCCAGCCAGGGTTTGGGTCCAAGGCCCCTGACCTCCAGCCAGAAGTATGCCTTTGTTTTACTCAGAGACTGACAAGCGCCCCATTGGCTTGTTCTCAGCTAGGCGCCTCCTTTCCAGAAGTGGTTGGTCCCCTGGAGGTGGGAGTAGAGCTGAGCAGTGGGGTCCAGTACTTGGGGCCTGCATCAGGGTGGACTATCCCTCCACCTCAGGCCTCACCTTAGCCACCTCTTGGCTCTTGCCCTGGGCAGGTCACTTCCCTTCATTGAAAGCCCTGCAGGGCCTTCACAGCACAATGGGTGTCAGGGGCTCCAGAAATGCCACCCCTTCTGCACATGGGACCTGAGTCCCCTGCCTCCTCTTCCCCCAGCATGGGGCTCTGTCCACCTTCTGCAGTGGGGAGTAGAGGTTTTGAGACACTGGGCTCCCCTATAGGAGTGAGTCTTCAAGTTGGGGTGCTTACCTTGGGCTGGGCTACAGCAGCAAACAGCAGGCTTCGATGTGAGGCCTGGCTCTGAGGATTGCACCCTTGTTGCTAGATGCCAGCGACAGCTTCGAGGACTGCTCTGAGCCTCAGTTTTCTTTCCTGGAACATGGGGGCTCTGTGAGGACTGAGAGAGAACAAGAGGAGGCCACGTTGAGGAGGGCAGGTGGGGCAGAGGCAGTAAGCTGTCCAGGCTGGTGGTACTTGTCAGAGTTGGGGTTTTAGCCATGCACACCACTGACCCCAGGGCGCATGTTTTCAAACACAGTGCTGGACATGATTCGCGTGGCATCAGTTCTTGGGCTGTGCGCCCAGGGACAGCTGCGGTCCTGTCGGGGGCTCTGAGCCCATTTGGAGCTGCTGTGTTGGTGTCATGTGTCTGCAGGTCTGAGGCCTTTCATCCCCGAGAAGGATAGCCAGCACTTCGAGAACTTTCTGGAGACCATCGGTGTTAAGGATGGCCGTGGCATCATCACTGACAGCTTTGGCCGGCACCGGCGGGCCCTGAGCACCACCTCCACTTCCACCACCAATGGGAACAGGGCCGCAGGCAGCTCTGATGACCGGTCGGTGCCTTCCGAGGGGGACGAGTGGGACCGTATGATCTCGGACATCAGCAGTGATATTGAGGCACTGGGCTGCAGCATGGACCAGGACTCAGCATGACAGGCAGCAGGGAGCACCCACACCTTCCACATGGTCATCCCAGGCCTTCCTGGAGGAGGTGCCTAGACGTGCACGTCAGCCCTTCCCACTGGTTGGGGGCTGGGGAGGGGCTCCAGGCAGAGGTGGCCCAAGTCCTCTACTGTGAAAGAACAAGGAGCTACCGAGCGACATCTGCCCTGGAGTGGGCAGGAGGCTCTGTGCCACGCCCTGCACCATGTTCCCATTTGTGGAGGGCCAGGCCAAGCTGGCAGGGGGAGCCGTCCTGTCCCCCAGGCCCTGGACAGCTGTCAGTTTTGCACATGATGTTCCTGTTGTAACTCTCAGAGACCTTAAAAAGTTTACTGCAATGTGAATAATTTAATCTTTGGTTGCCAAGCATGTTTATGATCCAGTTGGGTGAAAGCCATGGGTACCAGGAGGGGTGTCCACTCTGGCTCTGTCCCTGTGGCCACGTCTGCTCGGTGGTTCCCAAGGCTGGGCACAGTGGGCTCAGGGGCTGAGGCAGGGAAGGCAGCAGGCTCTCATGCTGCAGGAAGGACATGGTTTGGGCTTTTGCTTTGTGGTCGTGGGGCCTCTCACAGGTGGCAGGGGCAGTGTGTAGCATGTGAGCATCAGGATGCCTTCGTCTTTCTGTCCTGTGCCCTGAGAACTCCATGGACACTGCCATCCTCTGGCCCCTTGCCTGAGGGTCTCCCCACCCCCCAGTGTTGCAGGTGGTTTCCTCAAGAGCAAACCCTGCACCAGATAAGAAGCACCATCTTGGAGACCTTGTCTTGGAGCCCCAAGTCAGGGTCTTCAGAGAGGCCCATGGGGGCCTTGTGCTCCTCTGCCCCTCCCCCTGAGCCCATGTCTCATCTCCTTCCCCCTCCCCATTCCCAGTGAGTTCTCCCCAAGCCTTATTGGTCCCTGTCTGGCTTGTGACTTTCTGGCCCCAGTGACCTTTTCTTGGGATATGGAGAGGGGAGGGGAGGTAACCTGGGGTTGGGATGTCCTGGGCCTCTACCACCAGTGGAGAGTGGTCTCAGACCTGTTGAGAACCCCGAAGGCACATCCAGGAAGTCCCCAGGCTGAGGAGACTGGACGGTCACATCCCCCTCATGCCCACATTGGGGGCCTGTGCTTGGGTGGAGGGCTCATGGCAGGACTGGGGTCCTCTCTGGTCCAGCCTGGGGAGGCAGGAGGCAGAGCCCCGGGGCTCCGTGGATGCCCAAGCTGTGTCCAGGCCAAGCCAGGGGATCTGGAGTGTCTCTCAGGGGCCCTCCTGAGCAAGGTGGACAAGTCCTTTTGGTATCACAGCTTCAGGACGGGAAGGGGCCTGGACAGTGTTTTGGGGGAGAATTTTTCTGCTGTCCTGGGCTGTCCTAGAGCTGGTCTTGGGACTCTAGACCATGGAAAGCCGAGAAACTGTTCATTGTTGATGCTGTCTCTATGTTTCTACGCCAGTGGTCCTGCTGGAAGCATCAGGAGGGGCTGAAGACACACCACAAAGTCTCCTGGGCCCCTGACCCCCACCAGAGTCTACCCTGTGCCCGTGGGTCACAGTACCCCTACTCCATGCACAGATCAAGTATGGCCTTACATGGATCTCTGTGGAGAGTCACAGGAACCACACACCTGCCCCTCCAGGGCCCCCCATTCCTAACGTTCCCCCACTCTGCAGGTCACTGCTCTTTGCCTGCAGAGACAGTATAGGACATGGAGTAGATGGCCACTCTTAGCCAGATGTGGGCCTGAGGGGACACTAAGGAGCGATGAGGGGACACCAGGGAGCGATGAAGAGAATCCAGAGATGGGTGAGGGGACACCAGAGATGGATGAGGGGACACCAGAGATGGATGAAGGGATATCAGTGAACTTGTTGGGATGCCAGAGAGCAATGAGGGTACATCAGGTGGCAATGAGGGGACACTACTGAGCTTGACGGGATGCCAGAGGGTGATTAGGGGATGCCGGGGGCTGACAGGGGGACTCCAGAGATGAATGGATTCCATGGGGCAATGAGGGAATGACACAGGTGATGAGGGGACACGAGGGCAATGAAGGGACACCATAGGGGATTGAGGGGGCCCCAGAGGGCAGTGAGGGACACTCGGGAGCAGTGAAGGGCACTGCTTTATTAAGCAGCAGAGCTGAGGGAAGGGCAGGATGGACCCAGCTTCTTTGTCAGCGGCTACATCGTCAGTTCCTGTAGAAAAATGGAGAAAGAGTCATATTGGGGAATGCCCTCCCCAGCAGAGTCAACACCATGACCTCTCCAAGGCCCTTGGGAACAGCTGGGGCATAGGGAAGGGGCAGGCGCTTTCTCACCATAATGGCATTGACAATGTCACTGTGGTTGTCCCTCAGGGCACGCACAGCCTTGGCCCTGGACACGTTGGCCTGGGCCATCACCAGCTCAATGTCACGCAGCTCCAGCCCTGCCTCATCCACCTGGATGGGGGGAACAGGGAGGTGGCTGGAGCTGCCTGAGGTGCCTAAGGCAGAGCCCACCCCCTCAGAGTCCTGGAGACCCCGGGCCTCACCTCTTCCTCCTCCTCCTCTTCCTCGCACTCTGGCCTCACCCTGGGCCTGGGCGCTGACTCAGGGACTAGGGCTGAGGGCTCTGAGGGCACCTTGAACTTCTCAGCTGCAGCTTTGTGCACTTGCTGGGACAGGTCCTCGATCTGCAGCACAGGAATGGCCATGTCAGCAGAGCTCGTGCACTCCCCGTTTCTTGTCCTTCTGCCCCCCTATCCCCCAGGCCATGGCCAAGGACAGGACAGACCTTGGCCTCACCAAAGACCACATAGGTGTCCGAGGCTGGGCTCTTGAAGACATCGGGCTTGGCAATGACAAAGAGGATGTTCTTGGACTTCTGGATGGTGATCCTGGTGACTCCCTGAATCTGCCGCAAGCCAAGCTTCGACATCGCCTGGAAGCAGAGGGCAGAGGGCAGAGGGGGGCTTAGACCTGGCATCAGGCAAGTTGGGGGAGGAAGGCTGCACAGTGCCTGGGAAGGCAAAGGCTCTGCCATTCCCCGTGACCTTGGGCGCTCAGTCCTTCCCCCTGCAGTGGGGGCTAGCTGCAGTCCCTCAGGGCCGTCTCATGACATTCCAGCCTCAGCTGTTTAGGGGTAGGTGTGTGGGTTACTGCCATTGACCCACAGGCCACCCTACAGATGGGATTTTCTTAGCCATAGGGTGTGAGGGGTCTTGGTAAAGACTCCCCTATGCAGACAGTTCCAGTCCTGCGGTCCCCAGGGGAGCCCCCAGCCCACCTTTCGGGCCTTCTTCTCACTGCGACTCTGCTTGGCTTTGGCGATAGTCTCCTCGCTGCCGCCTGTCGGGGCCTAGAGAGAGGTGAGAGCTGAGCACCCGTGGGTGGGGGTGTGGAGCCCTCCCAGAGGCCCACCCTCTCCCCTGGACCAGGCACCTGGGCTGGGCACTGGGTGGTCTGAGGTGCTGAGATGTCCTGCTCGTCCAGCTCAGCCGATGATTCCCCATGGCTCTCTGAGTGCTGGCCCGAGCCTGGGGCCCTCGTTGAGTCTGGGGAAGGGAGAGTTGTCAGGACGGACGGCCTCTCACGTCTAGATGGGGGGTCAGGGGGCTGCCATATCCTGGCCAGAGAGCAGCACTGGCCCTCCCTCCACGGTAGAGTGTGAGGTCTGGGCCTATCACGCTGCCGCCTTGGAGGTGTTCCAGCCCGGGACAGCAGGACCAGACGTGGGGAGGAGTCCAGCTGGCTGAGCCCAGGGCCCCCAACCTGCACACCCCCTTACCTTCCTCCGGGCTGTCCTCGTCCTCTTGCTGCTCGGGGGCGGGGAGCCCTTGAGGGCCAGGCGGGCTCTGGGTTCCAGAGCGAGGAGGCACTTGGCAGGGGGCTGACATCTGTGAGGCCAGGTCTTTGGCATCCTTGGGGGCCTCCTTGGGGATGAGGAGGGGGGAATGGGGCAAGAGGCTGACCCGCTGCCCAGCCCCCAGAGGCTGCATGGTTCCTGAGACAGCAGCAGTGGCCTGCTGGGCTCCTACCCGAGGCAGTGGGAGGCCCGGAGAGCCTGGGAGCTCCTCGTCCTCCATGGAGCCTTCCTGGGGATCCTGGCACAGGCAGAGGACTGGGGACCCCAAGGGGGGCGGGGCTACCCGGGCAAGAACACCAGGAGCAGGGGTGTCAGGACTTGGGAGCCTGTCCTGGGGTGAGCTGGGCAGGTTCCTGGCAGGGTTTTCTGGGGGCTGCAGTGGGGAGGGGCTGAGGACACTGGGTGCTGCCTGGGGCTGCTCTCCACTGCCCGGGCCTGGCACAGGCTCCGGCTGCCAGGAGGGTGGTGCAGATGTGGGGACAGGCTCTTCAGGGCAGCCCCTGTCCAGCCTGGATGCAGCCCCTGCTGAAGACGCTGGGCAGGAGCCCAGACCGGTCTCTGTGGCCACATCTGTGGGAAGCCCGGGTCCCACCGTGGCCTCGCTGCTTAGGCCTCTTCCCTCCCCAGCTGGGCTCAGCGGCTGCACGTGGCTGACCTTGGGACAGGCAGTAGGATGTACCTCGAGAGCCTCTCCTGCACTCAGGAGCACTGATGGCTCGGGGCCTGCTCCCATCCGGTTCTCAGTCCCCAGGGCCTCCTCTGGGGCCGAGTGGGGCTCGGCCCTATCGCCTATGTGCAAGCTGGCTTTGAGACACGCTTCCTGCTCAGGCACAGAAAGGCCCTTGGCTACTTCCTCACCAGTGCTAGAGGCAGGCTCAGGGGGATGGGCCACTTCCTCCCAAGAGTCAACAATGGTGGGCTCAGGGGGACGGGCTACTTCCTCCCCAGTGCCAGAAGTTGGCTCAGGGGGACAGGCTACTTCCTCCCCAGTGCCAGAAGTTGGCTCAGGGGGACAGGCTACTTCCTCCCCAGAGTCACAAGTGGGCTCAGGGGGACAGGCCACTTCCTTCCCAGTGCCAGAGGTGGACTCAGGGGGACAGGCCACTTCCTCTCCAGAGTCACAGGTGGGCTCAGGGGGATGGGCTACTTCCTCCCCAGAGTCACAAGTGGGCTCAGGGGGACAGGCCACTTCCTTCCCAGTGCCAGAGGTGGACTCAGGGGGACAGGCCACTTCCTCTCCAGAGTCACAGGTGGGCTCAGGGGGATGGGCCACTTCCTCTCCAGAGTCACAGGTGGGCTCAGGGGGACAGGCCACTTCCTCTCCAGAGTCACAGGTGGGCTCAGGGGGATGGGCCACTTCCTCTCCAGAGTCACAGGTGGGCTCAGGGGGACAGGCCACTTCCTCTCCAGAGTCACAGGTGGGCTCGGGGGGACAGGCCACTTCCTCCCCAGTGCCAGAGGTGGACTCAGGGGGACAGGCCACTTCCTCCCCAGAGTCACAGGCGGGCTCAGGGAGACGGGCCACTTCCTCCCCAGAGTCACAGGTGGGCTCAGGGGGACGGGCCACTTCCTCCCCAGAGTCACAGGTGGGCTCAGGGGGATGGGCCACTTCCTCCCCAGAGTCACAGGTGGGCTCAGGGGGATGGGCCATTTCCTCCCCAGTGCCAGAGGTTGGCTCAGGGGGACGGGCCACTTCCTCTCCAGAGTCACAGGTGGGCTCAGGGGGACAGGCCACTTCCTCCCCAGAGTCACAGGTGGGCTCAGGGGGACGGGCCATTTCCTCCCCATAGTCACAGGCGGGCTCAGGGGGACGGGCCACTTCCTCTCCAGAGTCACAGGCGGGCTCAGGGGGACGGGCCACTTCCTCCCCAGTGCCAGAGGTGGACTCAGCGGGACAGGCCACTTCCTCCCCAGAGTCACAGGTGGGCTCATGGGGATGGGCCACTTCCTCTCCAGAGTCACAGGCGGGCTCAGGGGGACAGGCCACTTCCTCCCCAGTGCCAGAGGTGGACTCAGCGGGACAGGCCACTTCCTCCCCAGAGTCAATGGTGGGCTCAGGGGGATGGGCCACTTCCTCCCCAGAGTCACAGGCGGGCTCAGGAGGATGGGCTACTTCCTTTCCAGTGCCAGAGGCAGGCTCAGGGAGATCAGGGGCCACCAGGCCCAAGGTGAGACCCGCATCTTCCCATGAGGCCTGAGGGGTCCCAGCTTCTGTGGCTGGCTGTGGGTCATCCTGGTGGACCTGGTCCACGGCTGGAGGCTCTGGGACTCCAGGGAGGGCTGCGACTCTTTCCTCGGGTGCTGGCCTTAGTCCTAAGGCCATATCTACTTCCTGCAGAGCAAGGAAGGTTGAGGACACTGTCCCTGGGGAGTAGCTTGCTTCTGCCTGCAAGGCCTGAGGGATGGCAGCAGCTACAGGCTCCCAGCCTGAGGCAAGGCCCGGGTCTTGCAGGGACAGAGGTGCTGCCACAGCAGAGTCCTGGGGTAAGCCGAGAGCCCCTTCAGGCTGCTGGGGCACGGGTGTGGCCGCAGCAACAGGATCCGGGCCTGAGGGGAGGCCGGGCCTTCCTTCCTCCTTCAGATTCTGAGGACAGCCCGGGCGTCTGTGGCTTGCTTCTTCCTGTGGAGTTGGAGGCATCTCTGCAGCGACAGGCCCTTGGCCTAACGTGGGACCTGCACCCTCCTGGGAGGGCTGAGGCATTGCCCCGGCAGCAGGCGCCTGTCCAGCGGGTGAGTCCACTTCTTCCTCCCCAGCCTCGGGGGCCACCCTGGTAGCCGCCTCCATCTGGAGGCCTGGGGCTGCCTGCAGACCGTGAGGGGTCACAGTTGCAGTGGACTCCTGGCCTAAAGTGAGGCCCTCTTCCGTTCTGTCCTTGACTGGTTCCCAGCTTTGGCTGAGATGGGCCTCTCCCTCTGAGACCTGAGGAATGGCCTCCTCTGGGCCCCAGGACACGGCCCCCTCCCGAGCCTGCGGTCCCTCGGCCCCATTGCCGCGCTTCTCCTCTGTCTTCTGGATGCTGTCCTGGAGCAGGGCGGTGGGTTGGGCGTGGGGCTCCCCGCTGTACAGCCGCTCATCGTCCGCCCCCGCATAGGAGGCCGAGTCTGAGTCAGAGGAGGCCGCCGAGGTGTCGTCCCGGAAGGCGAAGGCCTCGTCCACACCCTCCACGATGGACAGGTCAGACAGTGACTGCAGAAAGGACGCGGACGTGCTGTCCTCCTCACCCTCCCCGGCCAGGTCCCCATCCGGGGTGGGAGCCGCCTCCTCCACCTCCTCCTCCTGGGGCAGTGGTGTCACCTCCACCTCCTCCACCTGGAAGATGAGGCTGCCCTGGAAGGGCAGGAGGGCTGCGGGGATCATCGGGTCATTGGCCAGGAAGTCCAGGTCGAAGAAGTGACCCTCCTGGTCCCAGGAAGAGCCACTGTCTGCTGAGAGGCTGGACTCGGAGGAGGGGGGCCCGGCACAGTGCAGCTCTCCTTCATCCGCCACCGACCCTGGTGGGGAGAGGCCCCAGCTTGAGGGGAAGTCCAGCCCTTCGGCTGGAGCCAACAGGCTGAGGGAGCAGGACGGTGATGAGGCCCAGCTGTCCCCATCGGCTGTGATGTAGGAGCCGGAGGGCGAGGCGGGTGGTGAGTCCAGCGACTCAGCCTCTGAGTCTCTTGTGTCCCTGTGGGGCCCGTGGCCAGGGAGCAGGGCATAGGTGGTCTTGGTGGGGGTGGAGGGAGGCGTGAAGTAGGAATCAGGCTCTGGGGGAGGGGAAGGCACAGGAGGATTACCCTGAGAACACAACTTGAGGGGTGGGTGCAAGCCGGGGTGCCCACCCTCCCGGTCCCTGAGCGCTGGCCGGGCTGCCCTGGGCGATGAGGAGGCCTGGCACGTCTCCTCACCCATCACAATCCGAGGCTCCAGGGTGGCTGGGAGGGGAGCCTCGGAGGGCAGAGCTTCGGGGGGCAGGCCCTCAGGGAGCAGCACTGGGCTCGGGCCACCCTCTGCCAGGTCTGCCCAGGCTGAGGGGCCCCCTCCAGGTCCTGCATCCCAGCTGGCTCCCTCAGGCTGGGGCCGGGTGCCTGGCTTGCTGGGCAGGAATGTGAGGGCCAGGGGGCTGGGCCTTGGGGTCAGGGCATGGGGCTCCCGCTGGTCCCCTCTCGGGATGGTGGCAGCAGCTGCATCACAGGAGAGATCTGTGGAGACAGAGAAGGACATGAGGCTCCTGTGGATGCGCCTCGGAGGTATGGGCTGGGCCAGGTGGGGAGCTGAGCTTGCGACGGGGGAGATGGGTTTCCACAGAGGAGAGCTGGTTGGGGGAAGCAGGAGAGAAAGAAGAGCTCTTGTGAATGGTGTCTGAGGGAGAATTTCCAGGAGTTTTGACAGCAGAGTGGCTAACAGCAGCTTTGTGGAAAAGGGGTTTGTGTGGAGCGTCGCTCTGTGTTGTAAACGAATGGCCCAGCAGCTTTTCTCAGGGATGCTAGCAAAGATGCAACTAGCACTTCTCTTTTCGAAGACCGGCTTGCTGTTTCTCTTGCACGTAACCGACATGCTTCAGCTGGGCTTGGCAGGAGAGACTGGCAACTGGAATCTGCTGGGTGGCACCACCCCTTCCGCGACCTCCCATTAGAAGGACCATGTGAGACGGGCAGGGGCCCACACACAGTGCAGTTTTGGAACATTCCAGGTCTCATGCCTGCTGTAAAGTGGAGGTCTTGCCTCTTTGGCCCTTCTCTCACCTATCCTTGCTGCCTACACTTGAGGCCAACCAGCCAGGGTCTCACCTGGGCTCTGCCTCTGACCCTGCTCCTCTCCTTGGCACAGGGAGAAGGGGAAGCCAGGGGCCACCACATATAGCCAGGTTTCTGGAGAATGCAGATGGAAGTGTCCCACTGAGGCTGAGTTGGAGCATCTGGCCAGAAGGGTAGTGGTGAGCAGTGATGGTGACCATGAAGCCCAGTGAGAGCACAGGACAGCTGAGGGAGGGCAGCAGCAGCCTCTGGCCAAGTCCTCTCCATGGTGGCAGCCACCCCTTGGGTGAGTGCCAGGTCCTTCCATGGAGCTCCCATCCTGCCTTGTGGCCCTTCTCTGGGCTCATGGTGCCCCCCACCCCCACCCCCAGGCCAGGCTTCACCATGAGGAGGCTAAACCTCTATGGGCTGACACCTCCAGCTGATATGTGCATGGATCAGAAAGTACTTACTGGACTTAGGACAGTGGAAGAAAACTCCTCCATAGTTGCACCACACCACCTGGTTGTGGTTTTCTGCCTCCCGCTCTCATACTGACCAGCATTTTATCCCAGGTGAGATCATACTACACATTTGGTTTTAAATCTTGCTGTTCTCACTCAACGTTCTCTCTTGAGTGCTTTTCTGTGTGCTCCAAATGCTCACAGTCTCATTTTAAACGGCCCTGTGACGTCCCCTTCCTCACCTGGACCAAGGCTAAGGACACCTCTGTTTGAAGCATCTGTTGAAGGCCGTCCTACTTCCCCTAGAGCCCAGGCCAGGTCCTGCCCAAGGGAGTGGGGGTGCGGGGAGGGGCAGCGTGCAGGAGCTGTTTTCCAGGCTGCAGACGCCTGCCCAGTGATTCCTGCTATACCATGCTCAGTGGTGAAAAGGACATTTTCTGCACCTTGGCTTCCTTGTCTGCAAAGCAGAATATCAGCCAGGATTAGAGGTGCAGAGCAAGAAGAGGATAGCCGCCTTGCCAGGCTGCCCTACCCTCCCCCAGCAACTTCAGGGCCCTGGGGTCTCAGCCACTAGCTGGTACTCATTACTAGAGGGCTACACTGCTGGGGCAGCCAGAAGGTCTGGGAGAAGGGGGTCCTTTGGGTCCACTGGGGCATGCCTGATACCAGGAGTGGGTGTGGCTGATGGAGTGTCACTGGGTACCCCCAGGCTAGGCTCTTAGCACTGGGCCCTGACGTGGCCTCAGGGCCTGGGAACAGCAGAGCTGGGCCAAGGTTAGAGAGGAAGAGAAACCAAAGGTCAAAGGTTTTTTGTGACTCATTCAAGGTCACCAAGCAAGCCAGAACAGAGCCAGCACAAGACTGTGGGTCTGGAGAGTCCTGGCCTGCACTGCCTGCCTCCCATCCAGAGCAGCGGTGGCAGCCTATGTTACTTCTTGGCCAGGCCCTGGGACGCAGCACTGGTCCCATCCTCAAATGATTTCTCGCCCACAGCAAGGTGCCCTTGGCCCTATCCGAGCCCTCTCTCCAGGCAGGGGGCATCCAGGGGCTGATATTTCCAGCCCCAGGTGGACCTCATCAACTTCCACCAACATTTGCTGACCCAGCCTCTCCAGGGACGCCAGTGGTTTGCACACGCCGCGGGGGGTGGGGAGTGGGGGACACTGCTGGCCAGGCCACCTCCCCCAGGGCCTCCCACCTTCCAACCCAACTCGGCCTTTTCTCCCACAAGTCGGCCGGCCCTCCGTCTGGACGTCCCCAGACTCTAGCAGTCTGGTCCTCCCTCCTTAGCCGTGAGCAGTCGCTGGCTCTGGGCAGCCTGGGATGCAGTTGAGGACCCTCCTGGTGGGCGACGGATGGGCTGGGCCCCCTGCCTCCGGAACCCACCGCCTTCGGTCCGCCTTCGGTCCGGAGCGGCTCGTCCCCGCCAGGCCTGCAGTTCCACGCAGACAATGGGGCGCGGCCAGGAGCGCACGGAACCCTACGACCCCTCGGGTCAGAGGCCAAGGGCACAGGCCCCCGCACCGCTTCTGCCTGGCGGAGGACACTCCCTGCGCCACCCTCCCCCCGCCCTTCCCCGCAGTTCTGAGTTGGGGGGGCAGGGTTCAGGTGGAGGGCAGGGCGCGTAAAGGACCAGGGAGGGGATGGCAAGGGCGGCGGGATGGAGAAGCGAGAGGGACCGAGAGAGAAGCGGGGCCGGAGAGGAGAGCGGCCGGCGGAGGGGAAGGAGCGACAGCGGCCTCACCTGTGCGGGGCGCGGGCCCG
>NW_007726829.1:338908-341794 GCF_000696425.1 Galeopterus variegatus
CAGCGACGGGGTCCCCCGCCCCACCGCGCCCCACCAGGCCGTGCGCGGGTCCGAGGGGGCGGGGGCGACTGCGCCAGGCCCCACCTTTCCCGCAGCATGCCCACTTACGAGGGAGGGGTTAGGGCCTATTGGAGGCTGGCCCCCACACCAAGGTGGCGTCACCCCTTAGCTGGGAAGAGAACCCGGGGTGCGGGGGCCTGGGGCGCACGCACTCCCCTCCTCCTGCTGACCAGGCAGAGGGCGTGGGGAACCCAGGAAAGGGAGGGGGCCCCGCCCTGCTCGATGTCTCCATCCGAAAGGTGAGCTGGAGCCGCAGCTCCAGAGTGATTGGTTGGTCCTCGCAGTCGTCGGTCTCCATGGTAACCGCCTCCTGTCACTATGGCAACCAGAGATAGAGCCGGCTGGGGCTCAGCAGGCAAGGCCGCCTCAGACGAGTTCCCGGGCAGGCTGGGTATCCGAGGCTCTCCGCAACTCGATCGTCTGCACCCCACCCCTCAGTTCTCTAAGCAGTGGAAGGAAAAGGGAAGAAACGCGCCTCCCTCCATTCCTGGCAGCCACCTCTGTCACACCTCCCAAGAAGAAGCCCGCCCCTTGGCTTTCCTGAAATGCGCTCTTGCTTCCACACAGGCCGGCTGCACCACCCAGATTCATTTAGCCCGCTCCGCTCCCCTTCTCGTCTCCCCTCCCTTCCACTCCCCGTTCCAGGCACCAGGAGAGGGATGAATGAGACATTGTCATCACCCCTGAGGTGGGTGGGGGGAATCAGAGCAGCCATTGTCATGGGAAGGGAGGGAGCTTCCGAAGTCCTCAGTCTTCTGCTGGTTTTACCAGCTAGTTCATGAAGCCAGGGGCTGCCCTCCGACTCCCCCAGACCTGCCTCAAGGCCCAGTGCCACATACCTGGCTGTCTGCTGGGCATCTCTCCCCACTGGACTCCGGGCAGCAGACCCACCACGCCCAAACCTAAGCCCAGAATCCTCCTGCAGAAGTGCCAGACCCTGCATCCCTCTCAGTTGCCAGAAGCCCATCCGTCTAGTTGTGGATCCTCTCTTCCTCCTGCCCTTCACCACCTCCGCTTACAGACCTTCAACTTCACCGCCCAAGCATTTCTAAGTTGTCCCCTCCTGTGAGCCTTCTCCCATTGTCTTAACTGAATCCTTCTAACCCCACTGCTCTGACAGCTGCCTACCATTTTCTCCACACCACTGACTTTTCAGAAACCAAAAGTCCTTTAGTAGGGCCTGAGGGGCTTCCAGTCTGAACAAGACGGCATGGGCTTGTCTCTCTGCTCCTGCTAAGTACACCTATAAATCCAGGAAATAAGAGAAAACTAAAATAGAACTCTTAAGGGTGAAAAGGGGAGCTGGTGAGGGACCCCTGGGCTGGATGAACAGCACAGCAGCAGAGCATCTTATGACCTCCCCACCCAACAGAGGAAGGAGACCCAGGCCTGGCATTTCTTGATCTGCATCCTGCCAACAGGAGGACCAGGTGGTCTTGTTCATCCACATATAGAACTGAAGTCCTGACAACACCAGCCGAGCCTGGCAGAATTGGTAAGGGGGACTGATGGGAGGCACACTGTCTCTACTGAGGCTGAGACTCCCTCACCCCACCCAGAGCCTCCTCCAGGGTGGGGGCACTGGCAATGGCATCCCACAGAAGCTATCACTTGAGAATAAAGGAGAAGTACGGGGCTGACCAGTGAGCTCAGTTGGTTAGAGTGTGGTGTTATAACACCAAGGTCCAGCGTTCAGATCCCTGTACCAGCCAGCTGCCCCTCCCCCAAAAAAGGATGAAGGAGAAATAAAGATTCTCAGATAAAGGAAAACTAAAGGAATCAGTCACTAGCGGACCTACACCTATAGAATAGTAGAAGTAGAAGTTCTTCAAACAGAAAGGAAATGACAAAAGAATGAATATTGAAGCATAAGGAAGAAAGAACAATGGAAAAAGCAGGAATATGGATAAACACAACAGGCAATCCTTCTCCTCATGAGTTTTCTGGAGCATATGAGCATATCTGATGATTGAAACAAATTATAAAACTGCCTGATACTCAAGACACTATTTACAAGTAGAGAAGGTAAAGGGACTAAAATGGAAATAGAGTTTCCACACTTCACTCAAAATGGTAAAACAGAGGGCCGGCCCGTGGCTCACTCGGGAGAGTGCGGTGCTGATAACACCAAGGCCACGGGTTCGGATCCCATATAGGGATGGCCGGTTAGCTCACCTGGGAGAGCGTGGTGCTGACAACACCAAGTCATGGGTTAAGATCCCCTTACTGGTCATCTTTTAAAACAAAAACAAAATAATGCCAAATGAAAGGAACCACTCACAAAATATCACATCCTGTATGATTCCATTTATATGAAAGTTCAGATAGGGAAATTTACAGACATAGAATAGTGGTTAAGGCTGGGTGGTCGGTGCCGGGGACCAGCCCCAGCACAGAGATTGTAAAGGTCCCCACTGGTAAGGGATCCCCCAAAAGGGAGGAAGGGCAGCGTCGGCGAGGGATGGACAGCAAACACGCAGACTCAAAGGATCTGCTGAATGCTGACACTTTATTGAAGCATGTATACACTTTTTATACTTTTTCTTAAAGGCTACATAATCATAATCATTGAACAATATCATACTATTTCTTTGTAAGTGACATATATTTTAAGAAAAATAGCATTACAGTTTATTCCCAGAAAAGACAATTACAATGTCCTTTCCTTTGAGCAAGAACGTTACAACCCACTGGTCCCATATAATCATCACTTGTCATCACTTGCAATCATTACCAAAACTAAATCCATGGTACAATAGACTTTCTATGACGTTATTAAAACTTAATTCACACCTACGTCTAACTATTCTTTTTTTTTTTTTTTTT